>NC_092334.1:83397500-83707000 GCF_046630445.1 Rutidosis leptorrhynchoides
AATTAGGGAACAGACACCCTAATTGACGTGAATCCTAAAGATAGATCTATGGGCACTAACAAGTCCCAGTCAATGAATTTGAACTGCTTTAGTACTTCGAAATTATCATGTCTGAAGGGAGTCCCGGAATAATGGGGATATTCTATATGCATCTTGTTAATGTCGATTACCACGTGTTCAATCCATATGAATGATTTTTGTCTCTATGTATGGGACGTATATTTATGAGAAATAGAAATGAAAATCTTGTGGTCTATTAAAATTATGGAAATGATCGATTATGATAAACTAATGAACTCACCATCCTTTTGGTTGACACTTTAAAGCATGTTTATTCTCAGGTATGAAAGAAATCTTCCGCTGTGCATTTGTTCATTTTAGAGATATTTCTTGGAGTCATTCATGACATATTTCAAAAGACGTTGCATTCGAGTCGTTGAGTTCATCAAGATTATTATTAAGTCAATTATAGATTGGATATATTCTGAAATGGTATGCATGCCAGTCAACTTTCGATGTGATGAAAGTTTGTCTTTTAAAAATGAATACAATGTTTGTAAAACGTATCATATAGAGGTCAAGTACCTCGCGATGTAACCAAATGTAATGTATTCATCCAGATAGATTAGGACGGGTGACTACAGTTGGTATCAGAGCGGTGGTCTTAGCGAACCAGGTCTTGCATTAGTGTGTCTAACTGATAGTTGTTTAGATGCATTAGTGGGTCTGGACTTCGACCGTGTCTGCATGTCAAAAGTTTTGGTTATCATTTCTGGTCGGAAATTACCTGCTTATCATTCTTACTCTAGACACGTTTTACTGCATTGACTGCATGAATAGTGTATAGACAAAATTCATATCTTAGCGTATCTGATAATTCATATCTTAGCGTATCTGTTACTGTAGACTTTGCCTGACAGCTTCCGTAGATTCCTCCGTAACTTATGGGATTTTAGTATTATATATGCATATGTAAATTATGTATTGTAGGATACTAATCTACATCCTATAATCTAATTCATATCAAAAATCCTCCATCTGATCGTACGAGATGGATCCCTCAACCAGTTCGAATTCCTCAGATTCCGACAGCTATTTCGATATGGATATCCACCTGAGCTCTGAAAGCAATGTAACCGGAATGGATCAACCGATTAGTCATCTTCAATTCTGGATAAATTGGGGATGGGTTCGTGATCTACTTAATCATTGGAGACAAGAAGAAGGTGATCCTTTCCACCCACCGAATTTCCCTCTTGGCGAAGAACCTGAAGCACTTACTGGCGAACCTATCCAAAACACCATTTTCAGCCTCATTTCCAGGGTAGCTCGTCACGATTATATTCTATCCACAATTCTAAACCTTATTCAGCCGCTCGTTCCGACCGACAATCATCCCGGAATAATGGAAGAAGTCAACGAGCTTCGCGCTCGAATAATCAATTTGGAGAATATGGTGCAAAACTTATCAGCTCTAGCAACAACATCAACACCAATACCACCAACAACCCAAGTTTCAACATCACATGCCTCAACATCGCAATCTATACCTCGAGCATAATTTTTGTTCTACATCTTGTCCTACATCGATTATCTTCGTCCTACGTATCGTTCTACATCACTTATCTTCGTTCGACATGAAGATTATGTAATCTCTAATGTTTTAAAGATTATGTATTCTAGTTCTAACGGTAAATCAAATGAGATTAATATTATATCAACTCATTAAATCCATGTGATAGTGCTCCAAATGAACATATATTTAGTAGCAATATCCTCCCAATATGTAAATTATTTAGTTTAAATTTTCCTATTGTAAGTTGTAATCGTTTATATTAAATAAGTGCGAAGACAAAAGGTGAAAACGAAGATTTGAAGACACAAACGTCCAAAAAGCTCAAATGTACAAGATACAATTCAAAAGGTTCAATTTATTGATGAGAAACGTCTAAAAATGACAAGAGTACAAGTTACAAAACGCAAAGTACACGATATAAAATAGTACGCAAGGACGTTCAAAAATCCGAAATCGGGACATGAGTCAACTATCAACGCCCGACGCAACGGACTAAAAATTACAAGTCTACTATGCACAAGAATATAATATAATATATAAATAATTATATTAATTATTTATATTTTATATTTATATATAAATTATGTCGACAAGCAAGGTTTCAAAATTATGTGAGCTGGATTTTCAAACTCCACGACTCGCGGAGTTTGCAGGCTTAAAACTCCACGACTCGCGGAGCTGTCAGAAATCAAAACGCCTATAAAAGGCCATGCATTCTACCGAGTAAATATATAAAAATAATAATAATAATAATACTCTGTAATAAATAATAAATAAATATATATATATATATATAATATATATATATATATATATATATATATATATATATATATATATATATATATATATATATATATATATATATATAGTATAGGGTAGTTTTATATTAGATTAGTTCGGGTTATGTAAAGGTTATTTTACGGGTTTTTGAAGTCGAAATTCTATCCGTGTAACACTACGCGATAAATACTCAATGTAAGTTATGTTCTCCTTTTTAAATTAATGTCTCGTACTTAATTTATTATTATGCTTATTTAATATCGAAGTAATCATGATATTGGGCTAAAAATATTAAAATTGGGTAATTGGGCTTTGTACCATAATTGGGGTTTGGATAAAAGAACGACACTTGTGGAAATTAGACTATGGGCTATTAATGGGTTTTATATTAGCTAAATAATACCTTGTTAATTTAATATACAAACTTATAATTTAACGTATTTATATATAACCACATACGCTTGACTGGGTATGGTGGGCGGGTTATCTATAAATACCAATAATTATTCATTTTACCGGACACGGAACTGGATTAATAGTTAATAGACTTGTTGAAACAGAGGTGAATTACATTCAAGGGTAATTGGTGTAATTGTTAACAAAGTAGTAAAACCTTGGTTTACACGCAGTCGATAACCTGGTGTATTCATTAAATAAAGTATTAAAACCTTGTTACAATTCGAATCCCCAATTAGTTAGAATATTTGACTTCGGGAATAAGAATAATTTGACGAAGGCTTTCGCTCTTTATATTTATGACTGATGGACTATTATGGACAAATCCGTATGGACATATTAAATAATCCAGGACAAAGGACAATTAACCCATGGGCATAAAACTAAAATCAACACGTCAAACATCATGATTATGGAAGTTTAAATAAGCATAATTCCTTTATTTTCATATTTAATTGCACTTCTAATTATTGCACTTTTATTTATTGTTATTGTATTTAATTGCACTTTTAATTATCGTACTTTTTAATTATCGCACTTTTATTTATCGAAATTTCATTATCGTTATTTATTTTACGTTTTAAATTAAGTTATATTTATTTTACATTCGGTTTTAACTGCGACTAAAGTTTTAAAATCGACAAACCGGTCATTAAACGGTAAAAACCTCCTTTTATATATTATTAATATAATATATTTTGTACAAATATAATTGATTAAAAATATAGTGTGCAATAAGCCCGCTCCCTGTGGAACGAACCGGACTTACTAAAAACTACACTACTGTACGATTAGGTACACTGCCTATAGTGTTGTAGCAAGGTTTAGGTATATCCCATTTGTAAATAAATAATTAAAACTTGTGTAATTTGTAACGTATTTCATAGTAAAATATAGTACTATCACGTACCCCCACGCTACCACATCAAGTTTTTGGCGCCTCTGCCGGGGACTCGGCGAAACGCTATATTTTTAATTTATTTTTGTATAAATATATTTATATATATTTTTAGAAAAACAATATAAAATTTATAAAAAAAAACACGTTTTTCAAACTCCACGACTCGCGGAGTTTGCAGGCTTAAAACTCCACGACTCGAAGAACTCAATGCTCAAAATGAACAAATGAGAGAGTTTGTAAACCGGCAAGCTGAAACTCTATCAGACTACACACCTGTTGATCTGAGGAGTATTGTGCAAGAAAATCTCATATCATCGAATTTTGATGAATTCGAGAGCTCCGAAATCACCAACTATCCCGATGATACTTTTTATTCAGTCTTACCAATTTCACAACATATCGACACATTAGCCTCTATCGACGAAATCATCGATCCATCTATGGATGAAGAAGAAATAAGGAAGAAAAATTTGTACTCTTGGGAAAACGATAACGTTGAAAATTTTACCCCCAATACCAAAGTGGTGGGACCGATAAGTACCGTTAATGAAGAAGAATCTACTTTGATCCCGAAATTCACCATTCCACAACCTTCCAACCCAATATTCTCAATAGATGAGTCATCTATCGAAGATGAACTACGAGCTGTAATAGATAATGACACCTCAGATTTTACCCAATTGGGTAATAGAGGTGAAACCTTTAATCCCGAGAATAAAAGGAAGGAAATGTTAGGAATTGTCCACCCTATAGAAATAAGTATGTCGGTGTATATCGATCCATTTGACCAAAAACCAGAAAAGATACATATTCATTTACTAAAAGCTACACTTAAAAAAGAATTAAGTAGTGACGATCGGGTGAGTCTAAACTTTAAACCCATTGATATATTATACACCACCCGAGATGTAAACAACTGGCTCACTATTTTAATTCGTGAAACTTATTCTACCGACTTCACATGTCGTCAGCTAAGTATGGGGAAGTCTAACCCCACTTAACGTTAAATTAGGGGTTCGGGTTAGTGCATAACTCGTTAATAAAAATGCATGATTAGGGTAAAAGACGCTTTTTCAAATATTAATAAACAGTTCAGAAAAGCAGCCGTTTTTGAAAAAAAGCATGTGTGATAAAACAAGAAGGAATGAACGATGAGGCGCGCCATCTATCATTTGACGAGCTTTGTAATTACAAACTGGGTATTTTTAATCACTTTTCTACATTAATCACCCTCATGAATTTATAATTAGAGTCTGATTTCATGCAAATGAGGGCATTGCATGATCTTAAGTGTGGGGAAGGGTTATAAATTCTCTCGGGTTTATACGCCAAATTTTATGAAAATTTGAAAAAATTTCAACTAAATGAATTTAAAATCATGTTTATATATATTTATGAACGGTTAAAATTAGGTGTTAATACCGAAATTATCGTTACCTCGGAAAGGACATAAATTGAGAAACACCCTAAAACGCTTGAATTTATTTATTTAAGAATAAAAAGGCAAAGAAAGAAACTAAGTGTGGGGAGAATGTACCTAGTTATTCAATTAAAAACTATCTAGCACATGTTTCTGTAAAGTTTATTGCAGGTGCTTTTGTTTTGGACTAAATTAACTATTTTACCGGATGAAAGAAAAGAAAAGATGGATCTACACGATGAATCAATTCCATCATTAAAATGAAGTAAAGTCTTCCAAAAAAGACACGCGCTTCTTGATTTAGGTCAAGAAGTTGTCGTCCAGACCAGCTGTAGGTTGACGAAAAATCTAGAAAAGTCATCACTAAAATCAGCAGAAAATCCACGAACCTCAGCATCAAACAGGGTCGCCAAGTGGTCAGATTTATCCTAACCATGAGAAGGATTTATCTCGTACAATGGGGGGACACCATGCAAATTAGCTTGATAAGACTAATGAATCAGATCCCCAGAAAGGATAATCTCCTTAAAGATTAAAAATCAGCTTTTAAGCCTGATATTACTCAATCCTTGAGATTGACCTTAAAGATTGAGAATTACAAACTCATGGAATTCAATGATATCTAAACTCGAGCTTGAACGAGAAAATATTTTGATCAAAATTACAAACCGATTTGTTTTCTGAAAACCTATTTTCAATGCGTTCATTACCATTGAACGTAAAATCCTAGGAATTCACCTGGAATTCATTAGGTCACCTGAACCAAATCGGGTGTCAACCGTAAGAACGGTGGTTGCATAGCATGGTCGGAGACAGGACCTTGTGCCAGACCAAAAAAATTATAGGATGATCTTACTATTACTCCTACAAAGGATAGTACTAGCATCCGACACGTTTATAGACCATAATCAAAAGCAAGTCACGGGACATTGCCTTTACAGTTGCTTGTTCATCGCATTCCTTTACAACCGGACGGTAGTTTACCGAAAGGTAATATACGGGACAAGTAAACTGGACGTGTTGCTTTCCTAATACAAGGTTAGCAAGTGGGTGACACAAAACCATAAGTTTTGAGCTAAAATTTTCAAATCTGAAACCCACAAAACCCACAAAAATATTTTGCAACACCGGTGAAGGGTTATTCCGGAAAACTTATCTAGGGTAAAAGCTAGATTAAATTTTCAAAAAGATCAAATGTTTCCTTAAGGATCTACATTTTCATAGTCATGTGGGACTGTAAACCACATCGTTACTATCATTGTTTATACCGTCGTATCAAAATCACTGATGTATAAAGTGTGAAGAATAAAGAAGTGATTCGTGTGATTTAATTTCAAGTTCTGTATTGCTTGAGGACAAGCAACGTTCAAGTGTGGGGATATTTGATAGTGCTCCAAATGAACATATATTTAGTAGCAATATCCTCCCAATATGTAAATTATTTAGTTGCAATTTTCCTATTGTAAGTTGTAATCGTTTATATTAAATAAGTGCGAAGACAAAAGGCGAAAACGAAGATTTGAAGACACAAACGTCCAAAAAGCTCAAATGTACAAGATACAATTCAAAAGGTTCAATTTATTGATGAGAAACGTCTAAAAATGACAAGAGTACAAGTTATAAAATGCAAAGTACACGATATAAAATAGTACGCAAGGACGTTCAAAAATCCGAAATCGGGACATGAGTCAACTATCAACGCCCGACGCAACGGACTAAAAATTACAAGTCTACTATGTACAAGAATATAATATAATATATAAATAATTATATTAATTATTTATATTTTTTATGTATATATAAATTATGTCGATAAGCAAGGTTCTAAAATTATGTGAGCTGGATTTTCAAACTCCACGACTCGCGGAGTTTGCAGGCTTAAAACTCCACGACTCGCGGAGCTGTCAGAAATCAAAACGCCTATAAAAGGCCATGCATTCTGCCGAGTAAATATATAAAAATAATAATAATAATACTCTGTAATAAATAATAAATATATATATATATAATATATATATATATATAGTATAGGGTAGTTTTATATTAGATTAGTTCGGGTTATGTAAAGGTTATTTTACGGGTTTTTGAAGTCGAAATTCTGTCCGTGTAACACTACGCGATAAATACTCAATGTAAGTTATGTTCTCATTTTTAAATTAATGTCTCGTACTTAAGTTATTATTATACTTATTTAATACTGAAGTAATCATGATGTTGGGCTAAAAATATTAAAATTGGGTAATTGGGCTTTGTACCATAATTGGGGTTTGGATAAAAGAACGACACTTGTGGAAATTAGACTATGGGCTATTAATGGGTTTTATATTAACTAAACAATACCTTGTTAATTTAATATACAAACTTATAATTTGACGTATTTATATATAACCACATATGCTTGACTGGGTACGGTGGGCGGGTTATCTATAAATACCAATAATTATTCATTTTACCGGACACGGAACTGGATTAATAGTTAATAGACTTGTTGAAACATGGGTGAATTACATTCAAGGGTAATTGGTGTAATTGTTAACAAAGTAGTAAAACCTTGGTTTACACGCAATCGATAACCTGGTGTATTCATTAAACAAAGTATTAAAACCTTGTTACAATTCGAATCCCCAATTAGTTGGAATATTTAACTTCGGGAATAAGAATAATTTGACGAAGGATTTCGCTCTTTATATTTATGACTGATGGACTATTATGGACAAATCCGTATGGACATATTAAATAATCCAGGACAAAGGACAATTAACCCATGGGCATAAAACTAAAATCAACACGTCAAACATCATGATTATGGAAGTTTAAATAAGCATAATTTCTTTATTTTCATATTTAATTGCACTTCTAATTATTGCACTTTTATTTATTGTTATTGTATTTAATTGCACTTTTAATTATCGTACTTTTTAATTATCGCACTTTTATTTATCGAAATTTCATTATCGTTATTTATTTTACGTTTTAAATTAAGTTATATTTATTTTACATTCGGTTTTAACTGTGACTAAAGTTTTAAAATCGACAAACCGGTCATTAAACGGTAAAAACCCCCTTTTATATATTATTAATATAATATATTTTGTACAAATATAATTGTTTAAAAATATAGTGTGCAATAAGCCCGCTCCCTGTGGAACGAACCGGACTTACTAAAAACTACACTACTGTACGATTAGGTACACTGCCTATAGTGTTGTAGCAAGGTTTAGGTATATCCCATTTGTAAATAAATAATTAAAACTTATGTAATTTGTAACGTATTTCGTAGTAAAATATAGTACTATCACGTACCCCCACGCTACCACATCACCATGATTACATCTGAAGGAAATATATATGTAAGTCTATTTTCATAAAGATTGTAATTAAAAATTCTTTCGTACAAACTGTTAATGGTGAATATATTTTAACGGGTAGGTAATACCCGAGGAATATTTTAATTTCACATTAATAAGTTACACTGTACATTCTTCGAATCTGATTCAACAGTCATTTACTATCCTACTTACATTCACAAGATATACGAATCCGTTCACCACAAAATAACCATTTTCATTCAATTTCATATTTGGATTTTGACTTACTAGAATCCAACAAGTAGTATAATGAAGAAAAACATTGGACAAAAATAAAATTTGTTAGAAACAAACAAATTAATTATGAGAAATTTTGTTAATAATCCACGCTAACAAAATTCTAGCTAACTGTTCCTAGCTAACTGTTAATTCCGTATTACAATTTATTTATCGCAATTTATTTATCGCAATTTTCATTCTCGTAATTTTATTTATTGTCATTTAAATTTCTGTTATTTATTTTACGCACTTTAAATATCGGGACACATATACAATGTTTTGACATATCATATCGACGTCATCTATATATATTATTTGGAATAACCATAGACACTCTATATACAGTAATGCTCGAGTTAGCTATACAGGGTTGAGGTTGATTCTCAAATAATATATATACTTTTAGTTGTGATCGAGTCTGAGACTTGTATACAGTGGGTCACGACATGTATTAATTAATTCGGATATTATATATTAAACTATATATATGAATTATTGAACTACTAACTGTAGACTACTAACAGTGGACAATTAAAATGAATTAAAATATTAATTATAACATATGAAACTAAACATTTCTTCAAGTTTTCCACTTGATTTCATCTTAAACCTCATTTGATTCTTGACGATTACAATCTGCGTTCAAACCTTTCATGATTCTTGAAAACACCTCAATCGAGAGGATGAACCAACCGCACTTCATCTATGGAATAAAAGATTGATGTATATAGTTGTGCACCTAAAAACACTCAGAACCTGACTAAACGTTTAACACGTATCTGTGCTAGCTCCTTTGACGTTGTTATTACCGAAAATAACTTTGCAATTTCTTTTCAAATTAGCCAATTTTGTCACAGCTCCAGCAAGTTAACTTCAACTTTTCGTTCGAATCAACCTTATTATAACTTTAATATATATGTTTGCCATTGCTTTTGTTATCGGAAAACCTTTTATATTCTGCAATATTAGCAACAGATGTACCAGCAACCTCGTTGCTCCTTGGTTTAAATCTCTCCAAAAAATCGCTATACTTAGTTATTGAAACCCTATCATGTACTAATCGACATCTTATAATGATAGTTGCCATACCAAACACCGGGAAGCATTAATCATTAATTCTCGAATTTCGCAGCTTTCCTACGTTAATAGTTATATATCTATATATAACGTATATCTTCTGGACTGATGAATTTTAATTCGGAATCTCTGAATTCCTGAAAAGTACTCTAGCTTACGAATCAGGTCTCAGAGTTCTGAAAAAGCTGATGAAGCAGCAAAAACTGAAGACTGTTTAAACAGTCAAAAGTTTGATAATAAAGAGCGACATACTGAAAAAGCTCAAAAGTTTTGATACTGAAAAAAAAATTGAGCAAACTATGAAGGAGGCTGTGAACAAATCGCAAATACTAAACCTGCCTTCAAAGAATCCAAATGATTCAGTGTCTCTTGAAGTCATTATAGAATACCTGGCTCCTGACTCTAAACCTTTATGGACAAATCTTCATCATCATCCATCGATATTAGAAATTCTAAGATATCATCGTATCTTTCATTATAAATATCCTCCATATTTCTGTAGATATTTTTATAACTATTCTTACCTGAAATCATTAATCTCTTCGTGTTATCAGTGTTACATCATATAAGAAACTGTAAGTTTCTATATTCTGTAAACTTTCGAGTTTAAACTATGAATGTTTTTGAAGTAGTGTTGGAAATTGATGCATGAGTTAGTATAATATAATGACACTTGATCAACGTGATTATATTACAGTAAGTCATGCTGAGTTTCTAATGAAACATGATGATTCACAGACCATAACGTCATCATGTGCCATGTTACACGACTCTTGTATTCTATTTAAACCTCAAAAATATCAAAAAAATATTTTCTTGATGATTCGGTCTTTTCCGGATATTCTGGTAATTTAACAAATCAAATCGAGCTACTACCTTTCTTTCTACTTTGCATATTATGATAATTTGAAACTTTATACCTACAAATTCTGGACCATTACTTACGAAAAGAAAACAAAAGCATGAAGCTCCGAAATAAAAAGGGGGTATAAATTGCAGCAAATAGGAGAGAGCATTAACTGTGAATGACAATGATTATAGAATATGGAAGCTGGGACTCCAAAATATAAGGGAGAATATAAAGCCCGATAACAACACATAAAATACAAAACGTGTATATCAGTGTTTATCGCAACATAAAGACACGGGAGAATTAAACACACTATAACCCCAAGAGCGAAGTAGAAGATAACTGATTCCTCCGGTGGAAGTTGGAAGAGGAGAATGATTGATGTGATAGTCAGAATAAGAACAATGATCAGAACTGAATTAAGCATTTCCATAATCTTTTGAATTTAGGGATTGAGTATAGGAGTGGTAAAAATAATGGAACGGAAAAAGTTTAATTTATAATGGAAATATCAGACAGAGTAATCAAGGCAGATCATCGTATTTAATTATAGAGATCCTAATTTCCTTATTCTCCGAAGAATCAAATCTTTTAGATTTCGAAGACTTTCTTTAAATCCCTTGAATTTCGGAAATCATCCATGACTACGTCACCGGTTAAGATGAACCTACATTTATTCATTTCACTCTTTTGTGATAGCTTCATTCGTACTCTTCAAATAATCGAATTATTTTATCCTTATTACTCAATGGTAATAAAACTCTATTTATCAGCTTATATGAGTCAGGAAAACATACTTATTGTCAACCATGACCATCCTAATCAAATATCGGGACGAAATTTCTTTAATGGTTAGTTACTGTGATGACCCAGAAATTTCTGACTAAATTTAAACTTAATCTTTACGTATTTCTGACACGATAAGCAAAGTCTGTAATGTTGAAATCTCAAAAACTTTGAACTGTGTTCATGTAACCAATTACCCTTTGACTATTCCCAACGATTCACGAACAATTGCGTGTAAATAATTATGTAAATACATATATAGATATAAATATAAATATAAGTGTATATATAATATTTTAAATTAATAAAGTACACTTAATCAATTAGAATTGAAATTATAAAATAATAATTTGAGTAATAAAAAATAATCAAGTACTATTATAAATGAATATATATAAAATATTATTATAAATCTATATGTATATATATGAATTCTATTAATAATTATTATTATATTGTAATATATATCAAATATATAAATATTCAATATTCAATAGATGTTAACATATAATAAAATAAAATTAATAAATTAAATATTAAATGTAATTACAAATTAATTATAGTTGTTATAATATAATTACAGTTAGTATTATTAGTAAAATTAATGTAAGTAATATTGGTATTATTAAAATTATTAATTGTATCTTTATTTGAAATATATATAATTTATCATATTGAGTATTATAAGTAATGGTATTATTATAATTATTTTTATATTAAAACTATTATTACTGTTATTAATATTAGTATTCTTGTTAATATAAATGTTAATAATATAATTATCCTTAATACATTGATAATTATTAATATTATTTAAAAATAAAATTATATATAATTATATATATATATATATATATATACATACATATATACATACATACATATACATAAATAAAACACAGATTAATATATACAATTATAAATACAGATACAGATATATATATATATATATATATATATATATATATATATATATATATATATATATATATATATATATATATATATATATATACGGTTATATACATGAATAAGTACGTATTCTGTTTAACATCACCATTAAAATTTATTCCCTGACTGTAATCTTGTTAAAGGCAAATCTCAACTCACAATGCATACCAATTTCTGTTGAACGTAACCATCACATCTTTTTATTATTTCATCTGCTACATAATTTTGGTACTTCTTGTCTCCTTGATTTCAAAAGTCGACCTCAATTATCTATACCCAAACAAAAATTGATCTATTCATATGTACTGCCCAATGATTTAATTAACCTTAATATATACTGCTATCTGTTATTGCAAATCAAGAATTAAAAACAGAAAATAGAGAGAAAAATGATAGAAGTTGTTCCTTGTTCTTGAACCCAAAACAACAACCATTTGAGCAATGTTAGTACCACTGTTAAACTGCTATCTCTTTCTGTTTTCTATTTATTTCAAACACCAACTAACCATTAGCTGAACCTACTACTGCAACAATTGTTCTACTTGTTTTCGTATCTGGTTACTGCTCGACAACTACAACACCATTGCAAATCACCTCTCTCCCTTCCTCGATTTCTATCAACAACTTAATAAACTTGCAACTTAAACCATTTTGTTCTTTCTATAGTGTAACGACCCGGATTTTTCCGATCGTTTTACACTTATAAGATTAATATTTATATAAATTAAAACTTACCAACATGATAAGCAATCTAAATTGTTGAGATTTATGATTTTGAAAAGAGTTTTACATAACGTTTAACCGTCTAGTTTGACCGATGATATCACGAACTATACAATATATGTTAATTATACGTTTGTGTATATATATGTATATATACATATTTAACATGATTTAAGGATGTTTAAATATCTCATTTTGTATTAATAACAATAAGTTATAAGTATATTTTGAAACTACTAACTTAAGCTTTCAAAACGATAACTATACGTAACGTTATTTGACATAAATACTTACGACCTATAATGTTTATACATATATCGTATATATAATGTATTTAATCACTTTTAAAGACTTAAATACATAAAACAATATAAGTATATTCACAAAAGATAGCTATATTTGAATCCTCATTCCATTTTTCACAAGATTTCTATACGTATATCTAGAGTATATGTACTCGTATCATACCTAGCTTCTATACGTATTTACTATTGGTATATACACATCAAATCACCACCAACCAGCCCTTGTTCATGCCTTATGTATAAGGTAACTACTTTTGTTATTTAGTATGACAATTTCACATGATTAAAAGATCTTTTCACAAAATTACAAATTTATACACCTTTTACACCACCATAAATACATGCATCCATTTTCAATTTTTGGAACATCATTTCTCTAGCTAAACACATACACTTACTAGCCTCATGTCTCTCTAAGAACTCCAGCAAAAATCCTCTCAAGAATCACCTTAAACACCACCATAAAAAGATCAACAAAAACACTACAAAAATACAACTTTCAATTCAAGTTTATGTCTTAAATTGCTTCCAATCTTTCATCCACTTCCATCACCCTTTTGATTCTAGCTTCTTACTCCTCTTTTACAGCAACCTTGTCCAAGGAACTTGAGGTAGTATCTATGTTCATAACCTTATTCGATTCATATATATATAGCTATCTTATTTTGTGGTATAAAAGTTTAACAACAAGAACATAGTTTGAATGTTTTCAAACTTGTTTGCAAACTAAATAGATCCTTCTAACTTAACTTTTAAAATACTTCAAGACCTGTAATATAACTTAAATATATGCTAATTTAACAAGGTATAATTTGTTTTTTCAAAGAATATCTTAAAAACTGTTTTTACGACGTCGGAGTGCCACCGGGGACTGTTTTGGGTTGGATAATTAAAAACTATCTTAAACTTTGAGTTGGAGGTTTATGTTCTGGAAAAATGATTTTTACTATGAATATGATAACACATAAAAATTTCATGATTTAATTCAAAGTATAAGTATTTTTAGAAAAATAATCATTTAAGGTTGTTTAAATAAAGGAAAATGTTTGACGAGTTTATTAATTTTTTTATGTAAAGATAGATTGCCTTTTAAGAATAAATGCAACGTTTGTAAAATGTATCATATAGAGGTCAAGTACCTCGCGATGTTATCAACTGTTGTAATTCGTTTGTAATCAATATGGACATCGTCCGGATGATTAGTTTCGGATCCTTTCAGTTGGTATCAGAGCGTTGGTCTTAGCGAACCAGGCCTTGCATTAGTGTGTCTAACTAGTAGTTGTTAGGATACATTAAGTGAGTCTGGACTTTGACCGTGTCTGCCTGTCAAAAGTTTTGCTTATCAATCCTAGTCGGAAATCATCTGCTTATCATTCTTAGGGAACTGCCTGCTTATCATTCTTAAGTCTAGACACGTCTTACTTCATTTAGTGCATCGATAGTGTATAGACAAAATTCATATCCTAGCGTATCTGTTACGATAGACATTGCCTGACGTATTTCAAAGATTCTCCGTAATTCATGGGATTTTGATATTATATATACATATGTAAATTATGTATTGAAGAGTACCAAACCCAACTCCTATAATCTATTCCAAACCAAAAATTCATTTCTCCGACCATACAAGATGGATTCTTCATCCAGCTCAAATTCCTCCGACTTCGATAGCTTCGCCGATATGGATTTCCATTCGAGCTCCGAGAACAGCGTTACCGGAATGGATCAACCAATTTCCCATCATCTATTCTGGATGAAGTGGGGATGGGTTCGTAATATACTAAATTTCTGGAGGCAAGAAGAAGGTGATCCATTCCATCCACCAAATTGTCCTCTTAACGATGAACCTGAAGCACTTACCGGCGAACCTATTCGAAACACCATTTTCTCGCTCATTTCTAGAGTATCTCGTCATGATTACATACTATCCCATATTTCAAATCTTGTTCATTCGCTCGTTCCAACCGTCAATCATCCCGGTATAATAGAAGAAGTCAACGAACTCCGTGCTCGGGTAGTGGTTTTGGAGAATATGGTGCGAAGGTTACAAACATCAACAGCAGCACCAGCAGCATAATCCGTACTACCATCGTCAACGCCGACAGTACCTTTATCACCCCAATCACAACCGCGCCTTAAATCTCAACATCACAATCTGTATCTCGAATATCAACATCACACGACTCAATATCTGTACTTCGAGTATGATCTTCGTTCTATATATCGTTCTACATCGATTATCTTCGCTTTACGTATCGTATGACGATTATGTAATTTCTAAAGTCTTAGAGATTATGTAATCTAGAATTAACGATAAATCAAATGAGTTTAATATCTTATTGACTCATTAAATCTATGATTATCTCTGAAGAAAATATATATGCAAGTATATTTTCGTAAAGATAGTAATTAAAAATTCCTTCGTACAAACTATTAATGATGAAAATATTTTAACGGGTGGGTAGTACCCGAGGAATATTTAGAATTCACATTAATAAGTTATATTGTACATTATTGAATCTGATTCAACGGTTATCTATTATCTAACTTACAACCACCGATATTCGTATCCGCTCACCCCAGAATAACCATTTTCAATCAAATTTCATATTCGGATTTTGACCTACCAGAATCCAACAAGTGGCATAAAGAAGAAAACATTGGACAATTAAAATGAATTAAAATGTTGATTGTAACATATGAAACTAAACAATTCTTCAAGTTTGCCACTTGATTTTATCTTAAACCTCATTTGTATCTTGACGATTACAATTCGCATTCATAACTTTTCATGATTCTTGAAAACATCTCGATCGAGAAGTTGAACCAGCCGCACCTCGTCTACGGAAGATAGATTTATGCATACAATTATGCACCTGAAAATTTTCGAACTCGAAGTTATAGTTAAAACGTATCCGCATCGAATTCCTTGTCATCCATTAGCAAAAACAATCACGCGATTCCTTTTCAATTAACTAATTTTGTCACAGTTCCACTTCGATATCTCAGTAAGACTACTCTTATTACAATCTCGATATATATATACGTTGTACTTTCGCCATCGTTACCGGAGAACCTTTTATATTCCATCATATTACCATCAGCGTTTAATCATCTAAAAATACAATTCTCCTTAAACCATCTTGGTTTGATAACCAATGACCCAGATCCGATAACTTTGAAAATACTGACAAAGCAGCATGTTGTAGAAGGTCTTAATGACCAAAAGTTGATGATAAAAGAAGGAAGTGTTAGGAACGCTCGATAGAAAATTGGTACTGAAAACCGGATTGAGCAAACCATGAAGGAGACTCTGAACAAGTTACAAGGACTAAACTTGTACATAAAGAATTATGACGATTCTATAGCAAACACCTTGCTTCTGAATCTAAACTCTTACGGGTCAATCTTCATCATCATCCTTCGACATTAGAAATTCCAAGATATTATCATATCTTTCATTATAAATATCCTCAATATTTCTGAAGATATTTTCACCACTATCCTTATCTGAAATCATTTATCTCTCTGTAATATCTGCGTTACAATATAAAGGAAACTGTGTTAGTTTCTAAATCCTTCAAGTTTAAAATAGGAATGTTCTGAAGCAGTGTTGGGAACTGATGCATGAATTAGTATAATATAATGAAACTTGATCAACTTCATTATATTACAGTAAGTCATGTTAAGTTTCTAATGGAATGTGATGATTCACAGTACCGTCATCATGTGCCATGTTACATGGCTTTTACATTCTATCCAATTCCGAAACGTATTAAGAACAAATCATCTTGATAGTTCTATTTTCCTGGATATTCTGGTAATTTGACAAATCAAAATCGTGCCATTACCATTCCTTTCTTAGAGCATTAGCTATGTTCATTCCGAATTTTATACCTACGAATTTCGAACTATTGATCGCTTGACTCAAGGACGAGAAGAAGAAACGAAGGGACAAAGTCCCAAAATAGAAAGTGGGGTATAGATCACAGCAAATAGAAGAGAGTATTAACTATGGATGACAATGATTATGGAAAACAGAAGCAGGAGCATTGAAATATAAGGAAAGATATCAAACCCAATAACCACCCAGAAACTACAAACCGTGTATATCAATACGTATGGCGACGTAGAGACACGGGAGAATTAAAAACATTATAATTCCAAGGAAAGGATAAAAGAGAATAGATTCTTCTGGTGATAGATGAAAAAGAAGAATGAAAGATATGAAAGTTAGAAATATAACAAGGGTTAGAATGGGATGGAGCATATTAGCGAATGTCTTAAAGTAGGAACTAAAGAGAAAGAATAGAAGATGTGGGAAGAAAGAAAGGGAAGGAGGTAAATTTATAGTGAAATATTCGACAAAGAAATCAAAACAGATTGCCGCGTTAAATCAAAGAAGATCCTGATCGCCGCAAAACTAAATCTTATTACATAAGATTTTCTTTAAAACCCTTAAATCCCGGAAATCGATCATAATCACGTCATCGGTTACAACAATTCTATATTTACTCATTTCACTCTTTTGTGATAGCTTCGCTCGTGCGTCTCACATAACCAAATCGTTTTATCTAAATCTTTCAATAATGATAAAATTTCATTATTACCTCATATTTGTCATGAAAACATTCCTATTGTTATTTATGACAACCTCTACCAAATTTCGGGACGAAATTTCTTTAACGGGTGGGTACTGTAACGACCCGGATTTTTCCGATCGTTTTACACTTATAAGATTAATATTTATATAAATTAAAACTTACCAACATGATAAGCAATCTAAATTGTTGAGATTTATGATTTTGAAAAGAGTTTTACATAACGTTTAACCGTCTAGTTTGACCGATGATATCACGAACTATACAATATATGTTAATTATACGTTTGTGTATATATATGTATATATACATATTTAACATGATTTAAGGATGTTTAAATATCTCATTTTGTATTAATAACAATAAGTTATAAGTATATTTTGAAACTACTAACTTAAGCTTTCAAAACGATAACTATACGTAACGTTATTTGACATAAATACTTACGACCTATAATGTTTATACATATATCGTATATATAATGTATTTAATCACTTTTAAAGACTTAAATACATAAAACAATATAAGTATATTCACAAAAGATAGCTATATTTGAATCCTCATTCCATTTTTCACAAGATTTCTATACGTATATCTAGAGTATATGTACTCGTATCATACCTAGCTTCTATACGTATTTACTATTGGTATATACACATCAAATCACCACCAACCAGCCCTTGTTCATGCCTTATGTATAAGGTAACTACTTTTGTTATTTAGTATGACAATTTCACATGATTAAAAGATCTTTTCACAAAATTACAAATTTATACACCTTTTACACCACCATAAATACATGCATCCATTTTCAATTTTTGGAACATCATTTCTCTAGCTAAACACATACACTTACTAGCCTCATGTCTCTCTAAGAACTCCAGCAAAAATCCTCTCAAGAATCACCTTAAACACCACCATAAAAAGATCAACAAAAACACTACAAAAATACAACTTTCAATTCAAGTTTATGTCTTAAATTGCTTCCAATCTTTCATCCACTTCCATCACCCTTTTGATTCTAGCTTCTTACTCCTCTTTTACAGCAACCTTGTCCAAGGAACTTGAGGTAGTATCTATGTTCATAACCTTATTCGATTCATATATATATAGCTATCTTATTTTGTGGTATAAAAGTTTAACAACAAGAACATAGTTTGAATGTTTTCAAACTTGTTTGCAAACTAAATAGATCCTTCTAACTTAACTTTTAAAATACTTCAAGACCTGTAATATAACTTAAATATATGCTAATTTAACAAGGTATAATTTGTTTTTTCAAAGAATATCTTAAAAACTGTTTTTACGACGTCGGAGTGCCACCGGGGACTGTTTTGGGTTGGATAATTAAAAACTATCTTAAACTTTGAGTTGGAGGTTTATGTTCTGGAAAAATGATTTTTACTATGAATATGATAACACATAAAAATTTCATGATTTAATTCAAAGTATAAGTATTTTTAGAAAAATAATCATTTAAGGTTGTTTAAATAAAGGAAAATGTTTGACGAGTTTATTAATTTTTTTATGTAAAGATAGATTGCCTTTTAAGAATAAATGCAACGTTTGTAAAATGTATCATATAGAGGTCAAGTACCTCGCGATGTTATCAACTGTTGTAATTCGTTTGTAATCAATATGGACATCGTCCGGATGATTAGTTTCGGATCCTTTCAGTCTCGATGACCACAACCCAACCAAATCGAACCATTCTACTCCAAAACCTTGTTATTGTACTGTTACGCGAAATCCATTTAGCCACCCCTTCCACCATCACCGGAGCACCACCACCTAGCACCACCTTCTTCTTCTTCGTTGAAACCACAAACTATCGAGCCTTCATCTTCTGTTTTCACTATTGATGTGTGATAAGACAGCCATCGACCACTTTCATCACCTACATCAAATCGAAAACAATTTTTCTGTTTAATCAAGCCAAAAACAAAACCATGAAACCCACAACATAGGACCGTTGCTTCATTGAACCTACAACTTCATATCGTCGCTGCAATGATTTTTCTATCGAGCAGTCCCAATCAAACATATCTTACTTGCTGAACAAAATAATGGTATTCGAAATACAAAACCACTTGTCATATGGTTGAAGGTGATTTTTTTTTTTTTTGTTAATGTACATGGGTTGCAACCGACACCCACTATCTTCCATTTAATAATAAAGTCTATAATGATATAATACTATAAATAAGACAATAAAGGCTGCTATATAAAACTGTCGATGGAATCCAGCTGTTGTTTCTGTTTTCTTTTCGAGGCCGTCTCCCCACAGAACTCACAAAAGAGATTCCACAATTTTAATTGGGTTTTGCAAATCACTTGGGTCGTATTTTTCTGTTTGTTGGGCCTGGGAACTTCCTATGGGCCGAAAGAGATGCTGATACGTGATGATCATGTTGATGTTGGGTGAAAAAGGAAATGAAACCGAAACAGAAGTACATAAAAAAAATAAAGAATATATTACAGAAAAACAGAATAGATTGGTTGGTTAAGGCGTGTTTTGTGTATTCGAAAAACAGAATATTATTATTAATATTATTATTAGCGACTAATATATGTATTACCATTATTATTATGTAAACGTAAGTACTATGACTAATATTATTATCATTTTGTTATTAAGTAACACCATTAAGTATTAATAACGTTATTATTAGTATTAGTATCATTTTAGACTTATTAGTATTAACAAGAGTATTATTATTAAGTTTATCATTAGTAATAAGATGATTATTAAATATTAAGTGTTATTATCAAAATGATTATTTTCATTATCATAAATACTAAATTTTTCATTTTATTAAAAACTACTGTTATTATCATTATTATAAGATTATCATTAAAACTATCATTAATATTATTATTAATAAAATCATTAATATTATTATTATTATTAACACTAGTATTATCATTATCATTATTTTAATCACACCTAATATTATTTTAGTATTAATATAATTAATATTTTAACAAACAAATGAAATATATACATATAAAATATTTGATATATATAACATAACAAAAGTTATATTTTTATATAGTAATAATGAAATATATAAATTAATAATATAAAAATTATATCACTAATAATAATATATATATTTGTTATATTACAAGTATATGTTTTAATATATATATACGAATGATATAGGTTCGTGAATCCGAGGCCAACCCTGCATTGTTTAGTATCGTCGTATGAATATTTTTACTACGAAATATTTGATAGTGAGTTTCATTTGCTCCCTTTTTAAATGCTTTTGCAATATATATTTTTGGGACTGAGAATACATGCGCTGCTTTTATAAATGTTTTACGAAATAGACACAAGTAATCGAAACTACATTATATGGTTGAATGATCGAAATCGAATATGCCCCTTTTAGTCTGGTAATCTAAGAATTAGGGAACAGACACCCTAATTGACGCGAATCCTAAAGATAGATCTATGGGCACTAACAAGCCCCATTCAGAGAATTTTAACTGCTTTAGTACTTCGAAATTATCATGTCCGAAGGGAGTCCCGGAATGATGGGATATTCTATATGCATCTTGTTAATGTCGATTACCAGGTGTTCAATCCATATGAATAATTTTTGTCTCTATGTATGGGATGTATATTAATGAGAAATGGAAATGAAAATCTTGTGGTCTATTAAAATTATGGAAATGATCGATTATGATAAACTAATGAACTCATCAACCTTTTGGTTGACACTTTAAAGCATGTTTATTCTCAGGTATGAAAGAAATCTTCCGCTGTACATTTGCTCATTTTAGAGATATTACTTGGAGTCATTCATGACATATTTCAAAAGACGTTGCATTCAAGTCGTTGAGTTCATCAAGATTATTATTAAGTCAATTATAGATTGAATATATTCTAAAATGGTATGCATGCCTGTCTTCGATGTGATGAAAGTTTGTCTTTTAAAAACGAATGCAATGTTTGTAAAACATATCATATAGAGGTCAAGTACCTCGCGATGTAACCAAATGTAATGTATTCATCCAGATGGATTAGGACGGGTGACTACAAAAATACTCAATTCTTTGAAACCCTAATAATCAAATGAAAACAATTCAATAAACTAAACCAACTCAAACATGGTGGTACTTTCCATTTACATGTATTGTAACAAAGAACTCAAAACCCATTTATAAGTACTGTAAACCCATTTACAACACTTAAAACCTAGAATATAAATTAAAACATGTTCTTGCCGGCCATGTATTATTGCCTCGGCTTTCATATCCATAAACAATCAAAACAGAAACAACTGAAGTCATGTAACCATAGCAATCTCGAGATTGGTTTCTTAGCAACCGGAGCAATTCGAAAGCCATTTCGATCGGAAGTTTCACTGCACGTTTCAGGACAATGGTAAAAACTCCGACGACATTGATTTCACCATCTCCTGCCAAGTCGACAGTATCTCCGTCCAAGATCTGGGTTTCGATATCGTTTTAGATCTGGTTTTCGATTTCATTTCAAGTCTGTTTGAATATAACCACCACCATTTCAAATCCGTTTGAATATAACCAAATATAACCAACGCCACGTTTTGTTTATATTTTGGGTTTATGTCGATTAGTTATGTGTTGATATTGTGTAACATTTCTGACGCTATATAAATTAAATGTATTTTGTAATATTTCTTACGCATGAGTATGGCGCATTTGACCGTTTTCAAATCTAGCAAGATTTGAATCTGACACCTCTTGTACTCTTAGTGAAGTTTGAAATGTGACACAAAAGTGACTGAATTATATATCAATCTAAACATTATTGTTACCCTACTACACTACATACAATGCTAACAGAGCATATATGGTTTTTATTTATACTATTCTATTAAAGTCTACAATGGATAAATATGTTTTATGCATATTCTAGTTCAAGTTTCAAGCAGATCTAAACGTGTCGTCAACAAAGTAAACTACTACCAAAGAGAGTGGATAAAGAGGGAATGCGATTAGCAATGTCCAGTTTGGAAACTTTGATCTAAAACTCGCGAGAAGTCCCATTATGATGCATACGATGACTACAACCAGAACCTCGGCCGAAAAATGCCATGTCAAACCACGAAAGTATATAACCGATACGAGAACTATAAAACCCTGGATGTTGTTCATGAACACTTTGTGGTATATCTGCATTTTAACAAACTTGAATCTGTTAGCTAGTAATACTTGTGTACAACTACGCGTAAAAGATATAATCAAATCAGAGGTGACCATTTTAAGTGATACAGTTTTCCATGTTCGCGTTACTGTAGTGGCGAACCATACAGGTGGCATGGGTGGGCCAAGGCCCTCCCAAAAGATTGGGTTGTTACCATAGATTTTATATAGTAGGGGTTAAATATATATATATATATATATATATATATATATATATATATATATATATATATATATATATATATATATATATATATATATATATATATATATATATATATATATTCTATTTATGGGCTCTTCTAATAATTTAGGAAAAAAATTATATACTCCGTAGAAGTTTATGCACCCTTCTATTCATGTACATGAGTGAACTCGGTCGTGTATAATTTTTTGAAACGATTTAGCCCTGCTAGTAATTTCATTCAAGATCCGCCACCGGTAACTGAGATGTTGAAATTTTTTTTTTTACTCTGTTGTATGTTGTGTAACCGGATTATTGTTACCTGCAGGCCAACTCAACCCACCAGTTAAGTATATATGAATATGAATGCATTATAAAGTGCGGGATAAACCTCAGAGAAAGTTAAGGATGTTGTTTGATGTCTCTTCTGACTTGCAGCTCTAATAGCTGCAATAGTTGTTCTAGCGTTTGTAGCCAACGGAACTAAAATGAACGAAACATAAAAAGTCTCTATCCGTACAGATTCTGAAAATTGTCGAACACTTTCCACCAGTGGCTCAGCCAAGACTGTTAGCATAAAGATGCCGACTATCAATAGTGCTATTGCCTTAAACTTTTCTTCTGCTTTCGCTTTTGCCTTAGCACGTTGGTACCTATCTGTTTCCTACACAATTTTTTTATTAAGAAAAATAACTGAATCTTAATACATCGATCAGTAGAACAAAGAAGCATTATTGAATTTGTGATTATAATATGTCATACTTGGTTATTGTCATGTGACTGCTTTTGCTGGTTACGTGAAGCTACAAGATCGATCTCTTTTAGCCATTTTGTAACCCCAGATTTAAATTCTTTTTTATCAATGCCTCCATCTTCATCCATGTCTAAATGTCTCATTATGATATCTGCTTCCTCCTCATCCATTAATATCTCGTCATAGTTAACTTCCATAATGAACTTTTTCAGTTCAGTCAGTGTAATAGATCCATTGTGGTCGGAATCAATCTGTTCAAAGAAACTATAAAATTAACACCAAGTTAGAACCCATGGATATATATATATATATATATATATATATATATATATATATATATATATATATATATATATATATATATATATATATATATATATATATATATATTGGAAAGATCCACTGCTAAACAAAATAATATATATATATATATATATATATATATATATATATATATATATATATATATATATATATATATATATATATACATATATATATATATATATATACATATATGTATATATATATATACATATATATATATATATATATATATTGGAAAGATCCACTGCTAAACAACATTTTAGGAATAAGGAGATAAGCAAATTTTGTATTTTTATATCTTTAAAATTATAGTTCAAATTTAAAAATAAAAAAAGTTCTGGAATTAATATTCATTGTGATTATTCAGAAAAATTAAAATTTATTTTAACCAGCTCGTTATCATATAGAGTGGCAAAGTTTAAAATTTTTGTTGAGAGGCGAATATAACATAGTTTATCAAAGAAATCAAATGATTATTATGTAGAATATAAATATTTGGTTCGTTAGAAGACATATATATATATATATATATATATATATATATATATATATATATATATATATATATATATATATATATATATATATATATATATATATATATATATATATATAAACAGTGAATAGCTATATGGTAATATGAAACATATATTTAAGTTTGATAAACTTATTCAACTACTTAGTATCTTTATATAAAAATATTGAAAATATAATCAATGAGATCAATAAAAAATAAACTATGTATAAAACTATAACAATCCGTATTAAAGAGATATGACCAAAATGGTGAGAACTCGCAAATTTTATGAGCCTTTAACATTTTAGTCATATCTTTTTCCATACAAATCCGATTTAATTAATTCAAAAGTTTAAATTCTCGTAACTCAAATGGCTACAAATCTCATTGCTTGTCCAAACATTTGGAGGGGTGGGCGCCCCTTCATGCCCCTAGTAAACTTCGTCATTGATCATACATCTGATGTATGTTAACAATAACATACATACATTTAATGTATGTTAACCTTCTGTAAAAAATAATATTTTTTTCTGAATCCAAACTATAAATAGTAACCTCAAAAAAAAAAAAAATCTTAACTCTAATTTTAAAGATATAAAAAAACAATTTTGTTTATTTCTTATACCCTAAAGAATGCTTATCCATTTATCTTTTCCCATATATATATATATATATATATATATATATATATATATATATATATATATATATATATATATATATATATATATATATATATATATATATATATATATATATATATATATCCATTGATCTTATCCATTGCATACAAAAGTAGTTCTATTTCACCTATATATTGCAGATATATCTCGTGTTCCATCTTCTTAAGTAATTTCTGCTTAGAAGCCCGTTCCATCATTTTGGATAATAATTCTAATAATTTATTTTTGTCATCACGTAACAATTCTGCAAGCTAACAAACTCACACAAAAAATAATCATATATTGGAATAATTAGTGAAGATTGAAAGCCTATTTTTTTGGATATCAGTTTGGGATCATCCAGGGGGACTTAACCACCCACGCGTTCATCTCTCGTAGTTGCATGACCCTCCCTCAACTGCTGCCCTTGATGAAACCCGGACCAATCCGAGGGCAAGGCTGGTAAAACCCCCTCCCCGCTACGCCCGCACTAAGACAAAGACGACTTGGGTGAATACTTCAAGGCAGGAATAACATTGCATTTTTTATTGTATTTTTTGTTTCTTTCTGTATTGAGGGATAACTAACATAAAAACTCAACCCACAAATGAAAATAGTATTGTAGTATACTAATGATGTTAGTTCTTTCAATTGGTAATGTGGATAAGTCGTAGATTAATCAGTGTTTCTTTGCAACCGCATAAATGAGCATTACGTTAGCAATTTTTAAAATGTCATTACTTAATATGGAAAATCATATTTTCATAACTTAAAGTTATTTAGACATGTTTTTTACACTGCCTGTTTATGTTTTTTTTCTTATTATGTTCGGTTGTCGTGTAGTGACAAATTATTATTTGTTTTAATTGCTGAATAACTGAAATTGCCAAACCCTTAATAATAATTTGTGAAAGGTCATGCCCTACATTAAAAAATTCACACTCGTTTGATTTTTTATTAACACATGTCTTGTTTAATAAGTTAAAACAAACACCCATTAATGACTTCTTCTTATTAAGTTCCATACTATTAAGTTCATTAAGTCGGAAACAACCATGACCAAAGTAAAAAGTAAACTTAAATGACCATTAATTTAAGTTATATATTCATTAACAACCATGACCAAAGTAAAAAGTAAACTTAAATGACCATTAATTTAAGTTATATATTCATTCATTATAAGTCCAAAGTAAAAGTAAACAAGGCCTAACCTGACTGTATTTCGTCCCTGTTTTATCCAACGAGTATGGATCATCCATCAACTGTCTTGTGACATCAAGCCAATTTTGAAAAATATCATAGAATTCTAGTCCAGTCATTGTTTTTTCAACGTTTCCCTCAGGATTTTTCATCATTTTTTTCATCCCTTTTTTCCTTTGCATGAGATGTTTTTCCCTATCCAACATAAGTGATTGCACTTGATAAAAAGGTACTTGCATTTCCACTTTTCTTTCAACTTCTGCATACTCTAGTCTTCTTTTCTGAATTCGAGGATCAAAAAGCTGCCAATAGATGATGCCAAAGAAAGCTAAGTCAAGAAAGAAGAATATGACATACTTTTTAGAGCCTTATTGTAAAGGATCTGATATGAATGTATACCTGATAGAAGAAGTACGCAAGTAAGCAAATGACAGAAACACAGAGAGATGCAAGAACAACGTTGTTGTATACTTGACTAGAATATGATATACCAAATACACTCGGTAATAAGATGACTACTAGAGGTATCAGTGAAAATAACATAATTTTGGCATGATACTTGGTTTCCCCATCTGTATAGACACCAGAACCTGTAAAAATACATAGATATTATGTTTTCAAAATGAGTAGTTTTGAGGTTGATAATGATCATATAGAAATGTAAAAACACAAACCGGTCAGTATTTGCATTCCTGTGTTTTTTGGTTTAGAACCAGGTTTTACGTAGAACTTTGTTCGGCCACATATAAAGCATACTCCCCATAAAACTGTGAGAAGTAATATTGAGGATCCAGCTAGCAACCCAACACCCGTTACGACATAATCTTGAGCTTTTTCTTTACTCGAAAGTCCAGATGCTACAATCAACAATATAAATGTGAGGAATGGAGGTTTTTTCCCCACAACCACCATGGATACTACATGGAGACAAAAGAGGGATGGCCCCAGTGGCGAGTGTAGTATATAAGGAGTGAGGTCTTATGAAACCACTAGTGCAATTTTTTTATAGAATGTATACTTAAAATTGTGTATGACACCACTAAATTTAAGGATAAGATTATATATTTTAAAAATCTATAGTTTTTTTTAGCTAAATAATCACTAAAGTGCTCTTAAATTATAATTAGCTGCAAAAAATTTTCGAGGACCTCACTGAATTTTCATTCTGAATTCACCGCTTGTATGGCCGCCAAACATTCGGGTCACTAGTATCGACAAGGAAAAGACCGTAACAGACTAACAGTCAATATTAATACCAGTTATATGAACTAATTACAAGAAAAACATGTCTACAGCTTCAATTCTCTTTTTTATTCAGAAGTATAATCTTGTTTAGTTTGAACTTGACCTCCCTAACACACTATTAAGAAACGCTATACAGTTCCATCATCTCTTATTTGAATTGGGGAAAAACATGTCCTGTTTCAGAAAGAAGATTATGAAATAAGACAAAGTTTCATAATATACTGCGAACATAAGCGCATATACGTACCAAGAAGAATCAAAGAATCGGGAAGCGAATCAAGAAGCTGAAAAACACTTGCACCAAAAAAGTTATTGCCAAGAACACCAAATATCCGCCCATCGCCGCCCGCATATGATTCTCCATGATACAACAAGTATTCATATACCACAATCAGAAACAGATGACCTGGCAGATTGCTTGAACATGGCAAAAATCCGTACATTTGTTCGCATTTCTCTTCAGAAGAATCCATTCGTTTCAGATGTAGAAACGACTGTTCTTCTCGAACACCATCACCAGCACTAACACCATCCGACACCAAATTTGTAGCATGATAGTGCAAATGACGACTAGCTGCGTACCCGTCTAACAAAAAAAGAATGAAAGTAAGATAAAATGCAATTCTTGTAGCTAATTTTCTCATTTTAAAATTGGTAACAGGATTGAATGAACTGTCTTTAGACATACAGCAAAATTTATAGAAGCATAGGTGTGAATTCTAGTAAAACATAAAATTCAAAGTCAACCAGTAATATTCTTATGGTCTTTTCATAAAACATAAAACAATAAAATAAATTTACAACCAAAGATATTAAATTAAAGAAGCATTACCATATTATAATACTGATGTACTATGACATCAATGTGATGGTAGTGTACCGCCAACATTGTCCCAAATCATATTAAATTAAAAATTCCAACCTTTGATGGTACTGCCAACATCAATGCAATTTGAGAAGTCTTGGGGTTTTCTCGACCTTCGATGGTACTGCTAACATCGTCGCGAATTGGGTTTCCTCCTAACGTGTGTGTGAGTGACAATTCGCTATCGATATCACCGATAATTTCACACAAGTGGTAGTAGCTTGTACAAAATCTTTTTTTTTTTTTTTTTACTAAAAACTGTAACTTTATAAAAACACGAGACCTTCATAAAAAAAATAAAGGCTCGGAACAAAGATACACCAATGGCTGAGGGCCCTAAAGAAACACCAAACATCAGAGTCCACGTTCTCATCATCCAGAGTGTCTTTCAATTTACAATTTACAAATAATAACTAAAATACAAATGCTTCACAACCAACAATTTATTACAGTAATTTTTAAAAGATATAGGCAGGTTTATTTGAAACAGAATACGTCATGCATCATACATCATACTTAGTACATCATGTCTTACGTGGACACTTATAAACTGTGGCGAACTTTGAAGTTTTTTTCTTCAAAATAATGAACATTAATTCAAGTGTAAGGCGCTAATAAAATAAAACTTCTTTTATCCTTGCATATTGTTAGGATTTAATGGACCTAAATAAGACGTATGATTTAATCTAATCACACACCCACGGATGACAAACGAATTAGCTACAGCAATAAACGACACAGAGATTTAACATGGTTATATCTCAACTCTAAAACGCGGTAAAGGGTTTAATCCACGGGCGCAAACCAGAGAATTTTTCTTATTATTTATGTGCACACTTTACAGGTTACATTAGGGTTATATTTATAGACAAAACGATAAAAGGAAACTAAATCTTTCGACTTGGCCTGCAAGCTGACGAATGTTTCAGAATGTTCCTTCACTTGCTTCGTTTAAATCTTCAACACTCAACAAATCTCCCATTTTGAAGATCTTGAACGAACCCATACCAGATTACCTGTCTCGACTTCGTTAAACCTACCTATCTATACAGCCAAGAAAGCTTCTTGGGACACGCACATTCTAACCAACAAGTTAGCAGCTTTCGATAAAGAGTACTTTAACTACACTTGCCAAAACGTAATCAACTTTACCTGCCATTTGTGTTAAACACCCACAACAACTCTAGATCACCCGATTATGGAACTCCATTTGAACACCGCCGAGTAAACACCCGGGACACACCGCACTTCCACGCCATGGGAAGGAAGACTTTCGACACTCAAATAGCTGAGTAATAATCTGATATTCGTTGCTAGCTTGGGTCATCTCTCGATTTCTGCGCCACCATTGAAGTGTGCGAAACTTCAATCACAAGATTTTAAACAAGAGACAAAACCGCCTCAACTCATCACTCTAGACACGCCAACCCTGTCACCGACATGTCAATGATCACCCTTATACAGAATTCCCGTTTATCACTGATTTTCCTTCCCAGCAATCAGAAAATCTGACAAACGCCCTTGTAGACTATTCATCAAGGCTCCAATGAGAACGCAATCACAACCTCGAAATCTACACTTTCAACTTTCCGCTTTCACGCTGATATACTGATCCTTATAGCTATGAATTTCACGAACCCATCTTCTCAATCTCAAGCACGCTCCCACTGTACGAGTAAGAAAAAATAAACCGCTGCTACCCGAGAAGAATCTGTTTCGTACAACCTGATCAGTTGCAAATTTCTTTGCCATTGGAGAGTAAAACAAGTACCCGAGTATCTAGTCGGAATCGACGCACTAACACTGTGAAAATCAGATAAACATATCACACAACCATCTCTACAACTCCCACTAGTCGTCCAACCCCACTTACCCGATACTTCCGTCAGTTCCCAAACTCACTCCGAGTTCCCGACACTCTCAACTATATCTTGAAAGCTTCAAGTTCCAGGACTTACAAGATTATCCAATGCATCAATCACCTAAGAACTCCTAATTGGTAACCCCAAAGGAAAAAGCTCGTTTGTTGAACCAAACATCACCCAAAAACCTGAGCACTGGTCGAACGCGTTCTATCCGACACCCTTCGTCAAACAATCTCCTTAGTAATGTAGTGACCCGAACTTTTCCATGTTTATATATATTAATCGAGATTGATATTTACATGATTAAATGTTTCCAACATGTTAAGCAATCAAACTTGTTAAGACTTGATTAACTGAAATATGTTTCATATAGACAATTGACCACCCAAGTTGATCGGTGATTCACGAACGTTAAAACTTGTAAAAACTATATGATGACATATATATGGATATATATATATATAGTTAACATGATACTATGATAAGAAAACATATCATAAAGTATATTAACAATGAACTACATATGTAAAAACAAGACTACTAACTTAATGATTTTTAAACGAGACATATATGTAACGATTATCGTTGTAAAGACATTTAATGTATATATATCATATTAAGAGATATTCATACATGATAATATCATGATAATATAATAATTTAAAATCTCATTTGATATTATAAACATTGGGTTAACAACATTTAACAAGATCGTTAACCTAAAGGTTTCAAAACAACACTTACATGTAACGACTAACGATGACTTAACGACTCAGTTAAAATGTATATACATGTAGTGTTTTAATATGTATTTATACACTTTTGAAAGACTTCAATACACTTATCAAAATACTTCTACTTAACAAAAATGCTTACAATTACATCCTCGTTCAGTTTCATCAACAATTCTACTCGTATGCACCCGTATTCGTACTCGTACAATACACAGCTTTTAGATGTATGTACTATTGGTATATACACTCCAATGATCAGCTCTTAGCAGCCCATGTGAGTCACCTAACACATGTGGGAACCATCATTTGGCAACTAGCATGAAATATCTCATAAAATTACAAAAATATGTGTAATCATTCATGACTTATTTACATGAAAACAAAATTACATATCCTTTATATCTAATCCATACACCAACGACCAAAAACACCTACAAACACTTTCATTCTTCAATTTTCTTCATCTAATTGATCTCTCTCAAGTTCTATCTTCAAGTTCTAAGTGTTCTTCATAAATTCCAAAAGTTCTAGTTTCATAAAATCAAGAATACTTTCAAGTTTGCTAGCTCACTTCCAATCTTGTAAGGTGATCATCCAACCTCAAGAAATCTTTGTTTCTTACAGTAGGTTATCATTCTAATACAAGGTAATAATCATATTCAAACTTTGGTTCAATTTGTATAACTATAACAATCTTATTTCAAGTGATGATCTTACTTGAACTTGTTTTCGTGTCATGATTCTACTTCAAGAACTTCGAGCCATCCAAGGATCCATTGAAGCTAGATCCATTTTTCTCTTTTATAGTAGGTTTATCCAAGGAACTTAAGGTAGTAATGATGTTCATAACATCATTCGATTCATACATATAAAGCTATCTTATTCGAAGGTTTAAACTTGTAATCACTAGACACATAGTTTAGTTAATTCTAAACTTGTTCGCAAACAAAAGTTAATCCTTCTAACTTGACTTTTAAAATCAACTAAACACATGTTATATATCTATATGATATGCTAACTTAATGATTTAAAACCTGGAAACACGAAAAACACCGTAAAACCGGATTTACGCCGTCGTAGTAACACCGCGGGCTGTTTTGGGTTAGTTAATTAAAAACTATGATAAACTTTGATTTAAAAGTTGTTATTCTGAGAAAATGATTTTTATTATGAACATGAAACTATATCCAAAAATTATGGTTAAACTCAAAGTGGAAGTATGTTTTCTAAAATGGCCATCTAGACGTCGTTCTTTCGACTGAAATGACTACCTTTACAAAAACGACTTGTAACTTATTTTTCCGACTATAAACCTATACTTTTTCTGTTTAGATTCATAAAATAGAGTTCAATATGAAACTATAGCAATTTGATTCACTCAAAACGGATTTAAAATGAAGAAGTTATGGGTAAAACAAGATTGGATAATTTTTCTCATTTTAGCTACGTGAAAATTGGTAACAAATCTATTCCAACCATAACTTAATCAACTTGTATTGTATATTATGTAATCTTGAGATACCATAGACACGTATACAATGTTTCGACCTATCATGTCGACACATCTATATATATTTCGGAACAACCATAGACACTCTATATGTGAATGTTGGAGTTAGCTATACAGGGTTGAGGTTGATTCCAAAATATATATAGTTTGAGTTGTGATCAATACTGAGATACGTATACACTTGGTCGTGGATTGATTCAAGATAATATTTATCGATTTATTTCTGTACATCTAACTGTGGACAACTAGTTATAGGTTACTAACGAGGACAGCTGACTTAATAAACTTAAAACATCAAAATATATTAAAAGTGTTGTAAATATATTTTGAACATACTTTAATATATATGTATATATTGTTATAGGTTCGTGAATCAACAGTGGCCAAGTCTTACTTCCCGACGAAGTAAAAATCTGTGAAAGTGAGTTATAGTCCCACTTTTAAAATCTAATAATTTTGGGATGAGAATACATGCAGGTTTTATAAATGATTTACAAAATAGACACAAGTACGTGAAACTACATTCTATGGTTGAATTATCGAAATCGAATATGCCCCTTTTTATTAAGTCTGGTAATCTAAGAATTAGGGAACAGACACCCTAATTGACGCGAATCCTAAAGATAGATCTATTGGGCCTAACAAACCCCATCCAAAGTACCGAATGCTTTAGTACTTCGAAATTTATATCATATCCGAAGGGTGTCCCGGAATGATGGGGATATTCTTATATATGCATCTTGTTATTGTCGGTTACCAGGTGTTCACCATATGAATGATTTTTATCTCTATGTATGGGATGTGTATTGAAATATGAAATCTTGTGGTCTATTATTATGATTTGATATATATAGGTTAAACCTATAACTCACCAACATTTTTGTTGACGTTTTAAGCATGTTTATTCTCAGGTGATTATTAAGAGCTTCCGCTGTCGCATACTTAAATAAGGACGAGATTTGGAGTCCATGCTTGTATGATATTGTGTAAAAACTGCATTCAAGAAACTTATTTTGTTGTAACATATTTGTATTGTAAACCATTATGTAATGGTCGTGTGTAAACAGGATATTTTAGATTATCATTATTTGATAATCTACGTAAAGTTTTTTAAAACCTTTATCTATGAAATAAAGGTTATGGTTTGTTTTAAAAATGAATGCAGTCTTTGAAAAACGTCTCATATAGAGGTCAAAACCTCGCAACGAAATCAATTAATATGGAACGTTTTTAATCAATAAGAACGGGACATTTCAGTTGGTATCAGAGCGTTGGTCTTAGAGAACCAGAATTTTGCATTAGTGTGTCTTATCGAGTTTGTTAGGATGCATTAGTGAGTCTGGACTTCGACCGTGTTTACTTGAAAAATGATTGCTTAACAAATTTTGTTGGGAACTATATATTTTTAACATGTGAATATTATGTGATATATTAATCTCTTAACGCGTTTGATATTATGTGATAGATGTCTACCTCTAGAACAAGTCCCATTGACTCACCTAATAATAATGAAGAGTCAAATGTAAATTGGAATGATTCGTGGACTGATTCACAAGTTCCCGAAGAGGAACCGGAAGAAGAGTCGGAACCGGAAGAAGAATCGGAACCGGAAGAAGAATCGGAACCGGATGAAGAAATAGAACCGGTGGGGGAAATATTAAAACGGTTAAGTAAAAGAAAATCCTCAACCAACCGACCAAGGTTAATTATGGTCAATGGTGTTTCCGCCAAGGAAGCAAAATATTGGGAGGATTACCAATTCTCCGATGAATCGGATTCCGACGAGAATTCCGATGATGTTATAGAAATTACCTCAACTGAATTTAAAAAGGCAAAAGAAAATAATAAGGGAAAGGTCATAAAAATAGAGAAATCTAATTCCAACCCCGATGAACTTTATATGTATCGTCAACCCCCGAAGTCCTTAAGTTGTAACAATGACCCGGGAACCTCTAAACCACCAGGTTTTTCTAAACCAATGTGGAAAATTACGGCTCGTATTAGGGGAACATCATATATCCCTAGAAACTTGGCAAAACGAACCAAAACCGAAGAAGAAGAAACAAGCGAGTCGGAATAAGATAGTTGTATTCGTGTGGTGTAATATATGTAATATAGTGTGCTTATGCTTTATGATATATGTAAAAATTGCTTGTATTAATAAGTATTTTTTTTTATGAATCTAACTCTTGTCTATTTTACAGTATAAAAACACAAAATGGATAGACAACCCAATATTTTAAGAGACCTACCCGGAGACATGATTGATGAAATCTTGTCTAGAGTCGGTCAGAATTCTTCGGCACAACTACTTAAGGCGAGATCAGTTTGTAAGACATTCGAAGAACGTTCCAAGAATGCCTTGGTTTATAAAAGGCTTTCGTTCGAAAGATGGGGGATATCACATTGGGAAATCCATAAGTTAAGATGTGTTTACTTTGACGCATATATTGAGGGGAACCCAAATGCTATTTTACGCAATGGGTTAAGAAATTATTTTGACTCAATATATCCGAATATTGGACTTCGTGATTTAGAAAAATCGGCTAACATGCAACATAAAGAAGCATGTTATGCTTACGGATTAGTAATGTTCGCTTCTCACCAAAGTGAGAACAAGAACATCGGGCTACAACTATTAAACAAAACGTTTCCACAAGTGACGGAGTCGGTAATTGGGGTAAGAAATGAGGTTTTTAGATTATTACGGGACTGTTGGACATTACGTAACCCTCGTCCCTTTGATGACGTTACAACACGCTGTCTTATCAACGGCCATAACGGTTATGTTGCACAAGACCAAGGATGGGAAGTAGTCCTAGTAAAACCAGAATGCATGACTTGTTTCTGGACGTATGAATTACGTGTCTTTATTGCCTTTGCTGAACGACTTGTGTACTAGCTAGAATTGTCTTCACAACTATCTTGTATCAAAGTTATTTTGTGCTATATTTCATGCTTTATGTAAAATAAGCGGTATTGTAAGTTTGTAAAATATTGTATAAAAGTTTGAACGCGAAATATTATTATAATCAGTTTTTCATATAGAATTGTAGTAGTTGAATTGTATATTAGCTACTAAGTATGAACTTAACGGGTAGGTACTACCCGAATTTAAACTTATAAAACGCTAATATGAAGAAAAAGCTTTTATAAATGAGTTCATATTATGCTACGAAATACTATTAACTACTCTTAATATTCTGTATGATTAACTTGTTCCATTTAACTATTTTGAAGGAAATGGCACCGACTACTCGACACACCGTGAATATGAATGAAGAGGAATTCCGTACTTTTCTAGCTTCAAACATAGCCGCAGTACAGGCTGCGCTACATACCAACAATAACCTTGGATCTAGCAGTACAGGAAATCGTGTAGGATTCACCTACAAAGAATTCACTGCCTGCAAACCTTTGGAATTTGATGGAACCGAAGGACCGATCGGATTGAAACGGTGGACCGAGAAGGTTGAATCGGTGTTTGCCATAAGTAAGTGTACTGAAGAGGACAAAGTAAAGTACGCTACGCATACCTTTACAGGTTCTGCGTTAACATGGTGGAATACCTATCTAGAGCAAGTGGGACAAGACGATGCGTACGCACTACCGTGGTCAGCATTCAAGCACTTGATGAACGAGAAGTACCGTCCCAGAACCGAGGTCAATAAGCTCAAGACAGAACTTAGAGGGTTACGAACCCAAGGATTTGATATTACCACGTACGAAAGACGATTCACAGAATTGTGCCTATTGTGTCCGGGAGCATTCGAAGATGAGGAAGAGAAGATCGACGCGTTTGTGAAAGGATTACCGGAAAGAATCCAAGAAGATATAAGTTCACACGAGCCCGCCTCCATACAACAGGCATGTAGAATGGCTCACAAAATAGTGAACCAGATTGAAGAAAGAATTAAAGAACAGACTGCTAAAGAGGCCAATGTGAAGCAAGTCAAAAGAAAGTGGGAGGAAAACGGTGATAAGAATCACCAATACAACAACAACAGCAATTACAAAAATAATCGCAACAATTATCCCAACAATCGCAACATCAATCGCAACTACAACAAACGGCCCAACAACAACAACAACAACAACAACAACAACAACAACAACAGCAACTACAACAATCATCCCAACAACAATAATAACCGCAACAACAACAACAATCAGAAGCAGCTATGCCAAAGGTGTAAAAAGAATCACTCGGGGTTCTGCACCAAATTTTGCAACAAGTGTAAAAGAAATGGTCATAGCGCGGCGAAGTGTGAGGTCTACGGACTAGGGGTTAATAGAACGAAAGGAACAAATGGTGTCGGAACGAGTAATGGCGGAGCAAGTAGTGTCGGAGCAAGTTATGCCAATGTAGTTTGTTATAAATGTGGAAAACCGGGCCACATTATTAGAAATTGCCCGAACCAGGAGAACACGAATGGACAAGGCCGTGGAAGAGTTTTCAATATTAATGCGGCAGAGGCACAGGAAGACCCAGAGCTTGTTACGGGTACGTTTCTTATTGACAATAAATCTGCTTACGTTTTATTTGATTCGGGTGCGGATAGAAGCTATATGAGTAGAGATTTTTGTGCTAAATTAAGTTGTCCATTGACGCCTTTGGATAGTAAATTTTTACTCGAATTAGCAAATGGTAAATTAATTTCAGCAGATAATATATGTCGGAATCGAGAAATTAAACTGGTTAGCGAAACATTTAAGATTGATTTGATACCAGTAGAGTTAGGGAGTTTTGATGTGATAATCGGTATGGACTGGTTGAAAGAAGTGAAAGCGGAGATCGTTTGTTACAAAAATGCAATTCGCATTATACGAGAAAAAGGAAAACCCTTAATGGTGTACGGAGAAAAGGGCAACACGAAGCTACATCTTATTAGTAATTTGAAGGCACAAAAACTAATAAGAAAAGGTTGCTATGCTGTTCTAGCACACGTCGAGAAAGTACAAACTGAAGAAAAGAGCATCAATGATGTTCCCGTCGCAAAAGAATTTCCTGATGTATTTCCGAAAGAATTACCGGGATTACCCCCACATCGATCCGTTGAATTTCAAATAGATCTTGTACCAGGAGCTGCACCAATAGCTCGTGCTCCTTATAGACTCGCACCCAGCGAGATGAAAGAACTACAAAGCCAATTACAAGAACTTTTAGAGCGTGGTTTCATTCGACCAAGCACATCACCGTGGGGAGCTCCTGTTTTGTTTGTCAAGAAGAAAGATGGTACATTCAGGTTGTGTATCGACTACCGAGAGTTGAACAAACTTACCATCAAGAACCGCTACCCACTACCGAGAATCGACGACTTATTTGATCAACTACAAGGCTCGTCTGTTTATTCAAAGATTGACTTACGTTCCGGGTATCATCAAATGCGGGTGAAAGAAGATGATATTCCAAAGACTGCTTTCAGAACACGTTACGGTCATTACGAGTTTATGGTCATGCCGTTTGGTTTAACTAATGCACCAGCTGTGTTCATGGACCTTATGAACCGAGTGTGTGGACCATACCTTGACAAGTTTGTCATTGTTTTCATTGATGACATACTTATTTACTCAAAGAATGACCAAGAACACGGTGAACATTTGAGAAAGGTGTTAGAAGTATTGAGGAAGGAAGAATTGTACGCTAAGTTTTCAAAATGTGCATTTTGGTTGGAAGAAGTTCAATTCCTCGGTCACATAGTGAACAAAGAAGGTATTAAGGTGGATCCGACAAAGATAGAAACTGTTGAAAAGTGGGAAACCCCGAAAACTCCGAAACACATACGCCAGTTTTTAGGACTAGCTGGTTACTACAGAAGGTTCATCCAAGACTTTTCCAGAATAGCAAAACCCTTGACTGCATTAACGCATAAAGGGAAGAAATTTGAATGGAATGATGAACAAGAGAAAGCGTTTCAGTTATTGAAGAAAAAGCTAACTACGGCACCTATATTGTCATTGCCTGAAGGGAATGATGATTTTGTGATTTATTGTGATGCATCAAAGCAAGGTCTCGGTTGTGTATTAATGCAACGAACGAAGGTGATTGCTTATGCGTCTAGACAATTGAAGATTCACGAACAAAATTATACGACGCATGATTTGGAATTAGGCGCGGTTGTTTTTGCATTAAAGACTTGGAGGCACTACTTATATGGGGTCAAAAGTATTATATATACCGACCACAAAAGTCTCCAACACATATTTAATCAGAAACAACTGAATATGAGGCAGCGTAGGTGGATTGAATTATTGAATGATTACGACTTTGAGATTCGTTACCACCCGGGGAAGGCAAATGTGGTAGCCGATGCCTTGAGCAGGAAGGACAGAGAACCCATTCGAGTAAAATCTATGAATATAATGATTCATAATAACATTACTACTCAAATAAAGGAGGCGCAACAAGGAGTTTTAAAAGAGGGAAATTTAAAGGATGAAATACCCAAAGGATCGGAGAAGCATCTTAATATTCGGGAAGACGGAACCCGGTATAGGGCTGAAAGAATTTGGGTACCAAAATTTAGAGATATGAGAGAAATGGTACTTAGAGAAGCTCATAAAACCAGTTACTCAATACATCCTGGAACGGGGAAGATGTACAAGGATCTCAAGAAACATTTTTGGTGGCCGGGTATGAAAGCCGATGTTGCTAAATACGTAGGAGAATGTTTGACGTGTTCTAAGGTCAAGGCTGAGCATCAGAAACCATCAGGTCTACTTCAACAACCCGAAATCCTGGAATGGAAATGGGAAAACATTACCATGGATTTCATCACTAAATTGCCAAGGACTGCAAGTGGTTTTGATACTATTTGGGTAATAGTTGATCATCTCACCAAATCAGCACACTTCCTGCCAATAAGAGAAGATGACAAGATGGAGAAGTTAGCACGACTGTATTTGAAGGAAGTCGTCTCCAGACATGGAATACCAATCTCTATTATCTCTGATAGGGATGGCAGATTTATTTCAAGATTCTGGCAGACATTACAGCAAGCATTAGGAACTCGTCTAGACATGAGTACTGCCTATCATCCACAAACTGATGGGCAGAGCGAAAGGACGATACAAACGCTTGAAGATATGCTACGAGCATGTGTTATTGATTTTGGAAACAGTTGGGATCGACATCTACCGTTAGCAGAATTTTCCTACAACAACAGCTACCATTCAAGCATTGAGATGGCTCCGTTTGAAGCACTTTATGGTAGAAAGTGCAGGTCTCCGATTTGTTGGAGTGAAGTGGGGGATAGACAGATTACGGGTCCGGAGATTATACAAGAAACTACCGAGAAGATCATCCAAATTCAACAACGGTTGAAAACCGCCCAAAGTCGACAAAAGAGCTACGCTGACATTAAAAGAAAAGATATAGAATTTGAAATTGGAGAGATGGTCATGCTTAAAGTTGCACCTTGGAAAGGCGTTGTTCGATTTGGTAAACGAGGGAAATTAAATCCAAGGTATATTAGACCATTCAAGATTATTGATCGTGTCGGACCAGTAGCTTACCGACTAGAGTTACCTCAACAACTCGCGGCTGTACATAACACTTTCCACGTCTCGAATTTAAAGAAATGTTTTGCTAAAGAAGATCTCACTATTCCGTTAGATGAAATCCAAATCAACGAAAAACTTCAATTCATCGAAGAACCCGTCGAAATAATGGATCGTGAGGTTAAAAGACTTAAGCAAAATAAGATACCAATTGTTAAGGTTCGATGGAATGCTCGTAGAGGACCCGAGTTCACCTGGGAGCGTGAAGATCAGATGAAGAAGAAATACCCGCATCTATTTCCAGAAGATTCGTTAACACCTTCAACAGCTTAAAATTTCGGGACGAAATTTATTTAACGAGTAGGTACTGTAGTGACCCGAACTTTTCCATGTTTATATATATTAATCGAGATTGATATTTACATGATTAAATGTTTCCAACATGTTAAGCAATCAAACTTGTTAAGACTTGATTAATTGAAATATGTTTCATATAGACAATTGACCACCCAAGTTGATCGGTGATTCACGAACGTTAAAACTTGTAAAAACTATATGATGACATATATATGGATATATATATATATATATATATAGTTAACATGATACTATGATAAGAAAACATATCATAAAGTATATTAACAATGAACTACATATGTAAAAACAAGACTACTAACTTAATGATTTTTAAACGAGACATATATGTAACGATTATCGTTGTAAAGACATTTAATGTATATATATCATATTAAGAGATATTCATACATGATAATATCATGATAATATAATAATTTAAAATCTCATTTGATATTATAAACATTGGGTTAACAACATTTAACAAGATCGTTAACCTAAAGGTTTCAAAACAACACTTACATGTAACGACTAACGATGACTTAACGACTCAGTTAAAATGTATATACATGTAGTGTTTTAATATGTATTTATACACTTTTGAAAGACTTCAATACACTTATCAAAATACTTCTACTTAACAAAAATGCTTACAATTACATCCTCGTTCAGTTTCATCAACAATTCTACTCGTATGCACCCGTATTCGTACTCATACAATACACAGCTTTTAGATGTATGTACTATTGGTATATACACTCCAATGATCAGCTCTTAGCAGCCCATGTGAGTCACCTAACACATGTGGGAACCATCATTTGGCAACTAGCATGAAATATCTCATAAAATTACAAAAATATGAGTAATCATTCATGACTTATTTACATGAAAACAAAATTACATATCCTTTATATCTAATCCATACACCAACGACCAAAAACACCTACAAACACTTTCATTCTTCAATTTTCTTCATCTAATTGATCTCTCTCAAGTTCTATCTTCAAGTTCTAAGTGTTCTTCATAAATTCCAAAAGTTCTAGTTTCATAAAATCAAGAATACTTTCAAGTTTGCTAGCTCACTTCCAATCTTGTAAGGTGATCATCCAACCTCAAGAAATCTTTGTTTCTTACAGTAGGTTATCATTCTAATACAAGGTAATAATCATATTCAAACTTTGCTTCAATTTCTATAACTATAACAATCTTATTTCAAGTGATGATCTTACTTGAACTTGTTTTCGTGTCATGATTCTACTTCAAGAACTTCGAGCCATCCAAGGATCCATTGAAGCTAGATCCATTTTTCTCTTTTCCAGTAGGTTTATCCAAGGAACTTAAGGTAGTAATGATGTTCATAACATCATTCGATTCATACATATAAAGCTATCTTATTCGAAGGTTTAAACTTGTAATCACTAGAACATAGTTTAGTTAATTCTAAACTTGTTCGCAAACAAAAGTTAATCCTTCTAACTTGACTTTTAAAATCAACTAAACACATGTTCTATATCTATATGATATGCTAACTTAATGATTTAAAACCTGGAAACACGAAAAATACCGTAAAACCGGATTTACGCCGTCGTAGTAACACTGCGGGCTGTTTTGGGTTAGTTAATTAAAAACTATGATAAACTTTGATTTAAAAGTTGTTATTCTGAGAAAATGATTTTTATTATGAACATGAAACTATATCCAAAAATTATGGTTAAACTCAAAGTGGAAGTATGTTTTCTAAAATGGTCATCTAGACGTCGTTCTTTCTACTGAAATGACTACCTTTACAAAAACGACTTGTAACTTATTTTTCCGACTATAAACCTATACTTTTTCTGTTTAGATTCATAAAATAGAGTTCAATATGAAACCATAGCAATTTGATTCACTCAAAACGGATTTAAAATGAAGAAGTTATGGGTAAAACAAGATTGGATAATTTTTCTCATTTTAGCTACGTGAAAATTGGTAACAAATCTATTCCAACCATAACTTAATCAACTTGTATTGTATATTATGTAATCTTGAGATACCATAGACACGTATACAATGTTTCGACCTATCATGTCGACACATCTATATATATTTCGGAACAACCATAGACACTCTATATGTGAATGTTGGAGTTAGCTATACAGGGTTGAGGTTGATTCCAAAATATATATAGTTTGAGTTGTGATCAATACTGAGATACGTATACACTGGGTCGTGGATTGATTCAAGATAATATTTATCGATTTATTTCTGTACATCTAACTGTGGACAACTAGTTATAGGTTACTAACGAGGACAGCTGACTTAATAAACTTAAAACATCAAAATATATTAAAAGTGTTGTAAATATATTTTGAACATACTTTAATATATATGTATATATTGTTATAGGTTCGTGAATCAACAGTGGCCAAGTCTTACTTCCCGACGAAGTAAAAATCTGTGAAAGTGAGTTATAGTCCCACTTTTAAAATCTAATATTTTTGGGATGAGAATACATGCAGGTTTTATAAATGATTTACAAAATAGACACAAGTACGTGAAACTACATTCTATGGTTGAATTATCGAAATCGAATATGCCCCTTTTTATTAAGTCTGGTAATCTAAGAATTAGGGAACAGACACCCTAATTGACGCGAATCCTAAAGATAGATCTATTGGGCCTAACAAACCCCATCCAAAGTACCGGATGCTTTAGTACTTCGAAATTTATATCATATCCGAAGGGTGTCCCGGAATGATGGGGATATTCTTATATATGCATCTTGTTATTGTCGGTTACCAGGTGTTCACCATATGAATGATTTTTATCTCTATGTATGGGATGTGTATTGAAATATGAAATCTTGTGGTCTATTATTATGATTTGATATATATAGGTTAAACCTATAACTCACCAACATTTTTGTTGACGTTTTAAGCATGTTTATTCTCAGGTGATTATTAAGAGCTTCCGCTGTCGCATACTTAAATAAGGACGAGATTTGGAGTCCATGCTTGTATGATATTGTGTAAAAACTGCATTCAAGAAACTTATTTTGTTGTAACATATTTGTATTGTAAACCATTATGTAATGGTCGTGTGTAAACAGGATATTTTAGATTATCATTATTTGATAATCTACGTAAATTTTTTTAAAACCTTTATCTATGAAATAAAGGTTATGGTTTGTTTTAAAAATGAATGCAGTCTTTGAAAAACGTCTCATATAGAGGTCAAAATCTCGCAACGAAATCAATTAATATGGAACGTTTTTAATCAATAAGAACGGGACATTTCAAGTAAGAGAAGCTCTAACCTGCCTGCATATTCCACACACTTTTGAATATCCAACCAAAACCTTTGGTCGTCCCGTTTCAAAACCGCAAGCATAAAAACTTCCCCGATAACTCCCACTGTCGATAATAAACCGGATGTAATCGTGTCATTACTGAAAGACCCAAACCTGAGAGAAACCACCCTCGCAAGCCTCTGTAACAAACCAACATCCCACAATATCCAGCTCGTATCGCCCGATGTTTCTGAGACAAAACCATCTCGCACTCGCGTCATCAAAACCCGAAAAAAGTTCAACCTGAAACTGCCCAGATTCGAAATATCGTATCTCAAAATCCAACAGAACGATCATCCCCAAATTTAAACCACCAGTAGATCCGACTATTTTGCAACACCAGTAAAAATTTCAGATCAATCCTACGGTAGACGAATTTACAATGAATTTTCTACTTCTGCTGCACAATCACAAAACCCTAAGAGTTTTCATGACGGCTATCAACTTCGAAAACACATAACTCCAAATCTAACGGTCCGATCACTTTCAAATTTATATATCAACTAGATCTACTTGTCGACCACCTAAAGTTCAATTTTCAGGTCGATTCAAATGTAGACGAACCGGAAATGTTTTTTCTACTACAGCTGCGCAATTAAACCCTTACCTGAGTTTCTGTAACTTCGAAAACAAATATCTCTCAATTGAACAGTCCGATATCTATGAAATTTTGACCACAATTAGATCTATGAGTCGACAACCACTAGTTAAAATAGCATGGCGATCCAACGGTTAACGAACACGCTATGAATTTTCTTCTGCAGCAGTTTATGAACATCCGAATTTTGCAAACCTCTCCCGTAACATAACTTATCGATCCGACCACCAACTCCGTTACCACTGCGAGCCACCATAATAATCTATTAGTAATCATAGACAATTATAATAGATTATATCACGAGTACGTAGACCATACCCGCGAGTTCTTCGCGATCAACTAAGTCTCTAGATCTCGATCCATGTTGCACAAACCCTAGATCTATCGTTTGTTCATGCTTTCAACTCGCCATCGCTCCCACTCGAAACCATGAGCTCTTGATACCACTTTTTAGGATTTAATGGACCCAAAAAAGACGTATGATTTAATCTAATCACACACCCGCGAACGACAAATGAATTAGCTAAAGCAATAAATGACACATGGATTTAACGTGGTTATATCCCAACTCCAAAACGCGGAGAAGGGTTTAATCCACGGGCACAAACCAGAGAATTTTTCTTATTATTTTTGTACACACTTTACAGGTTACATTAGGGTTGTATTTACAGACAAAACGATAAAAGGAAACTAAATCTTTCGACTTGGCCTGCAAGCTGACGAATGTTCCAGAATGTTCCTTCACTTGCTTCGTTTAAATCTTCAACACTCAACACATATTTGGGTAAAACATGTGGCATATGTATGGGAAAAAGCACTGATATATGTCAGGAATTTATGGACCCAACAACAATCACCAATTAATAGATTGTGATCCCACAAACGACAAACTGAAAATAATAATGCAAGAAAAGTAAACGACACAATATATTACGTGGTTATATGCAATCGCTGTGATTGCTTTAATCAACGGCCAACTAGAGAGTTTTTTTTATTGATTTTTCGTGCTTAGGGTTATAGATTACAATAGGTATATTTATAGTGCTAATCAAAATTAGGAAAAAATCTAAACAACTTGCTGGCTACGCATACTGTCGTGTTTCGCGACACTTTGTCGCGTTTCGTGACAAACTACATCAAAACGTGACAGAGTGGTCCAAAACGTGACAGCTTCAGACACCCACTCCTGCCATACTTGCCTCGTTTCAGTGCACTTTATCACTTTCCAGTCGTGTCGCATTTTGCGACAAACATCACTCAAACCCGATACCAGAACTCGACAATTTCTTGTTTTGATCTTCTATGCAACTATACAAAAATCTCCCATTTAAAGGAGAGCAAAACCCAAAATCTCGTCAACCCCAAAACTAACCATTTCAACCAAGAACGTAGAACCACCTCTCATACCGTCAATCAAACATGGGACACGCAAACTCAACATCGCTGGAAAAGCAGACTTTTGATACAAGGTCTTCAACACTACTTGTCGAAATCAATACCAATAACCCTTAAACTCTCTAGTTGACGTCCTCTTTCATCAATTAACAAGAAGACAAGTTGAAGCTATGCAAAGCTTCAACTTTCCGATCGTAACCACCTTAGTACACATATCAGCATAATTCTCCGTACCAGGAATTTTCTTAACAACTAAAGTACCATCTTCAATAAGTTCGCGAATTTTATGATACCTTAGCTTTATGTGTTTCGTACGACCATGAAACACCGGGTTCTTTACCAAATGAATAGCACTTTGATTATCACAGTACAAGACATAATCTTGTTGAACTCATCCCAACTCAAATTATAAAATTCTTCAGCCATACAAGTTCTTTGCATGCTTCTGCTGTTGCCATATATTCAGCCTCCGTTGTTGACAGCGCAACACAACTTTGAAGTTTGGACATCCAACTAACCGTCGTCTTACCAACCATGAAAACATACCCCGTAGTGCTTCTACCCAAATCGTCATAACCACCCAAATCAGCATCAACGTACCCTCTCAAAATGGAATCACCTTTAGTGAATTGCAGCCCCATTTTAGAACTACCTTTCAAGTAGCGCAAAAGCCACTTTATACCTTCCCAATGCTCTTTACCCAGATTCAACATAAACCGACTCACTACTCCCACTGCATAAGCTATGTTGGGTCTTGAACAAATCATTACATACATTATGCTACCCACTGTCGACGCGTACGAAATTTGAGCCATTTCCTCTATGTCTACTTCCGTTGTAGATGTTTGACTTTTCGTCAACTTTAAAGTACCGCCTAAAGGCACAGATCTTGCCTTTGAATCACCCATGTTGAACCGCTCTAACACTTTCTCGAAATACTTGGTTTGAGACAAAGTTAAAGTACCTTCAACTCGATTCCTTTCAATACTTATTCCGAGTATCCGTTTAGCAACCTCTAAGTCTTTCATCTCGAATGCGTGAGACAACTTTCTCTTCAACCTGTTGATCTCTAACATATCCAATCCTGCAATCAACATGTCATCAACATAAAGTAACAATATAACATAGGAGGACTTGAATTTCTTCAAGTAACAACAATGATCCGACTCGCTTCTTGTAAAGCCACTCCTTGTCATAAATTCATCAAACTTCAAGTACCATTTCCGTGGTGCTTGTTTTATCCCATACAGACTTTTCTTCAATTTGCAAGCCCATCTCTCTTTACCAACTACCTCGAAGCCCTTTGGTTGCACCATATAAATATCCACTTTAAGATCCCCATGTAAAAATGCGGTCTTTACATCTAATTGTTCTAGATGTAAGTCATCAGCAGTAACAATACTCAAAACCAATCGAATAGTAGTTATCTTCACAACCGGTGAAAAGATCTCATTATAATCAACTCCTTCCCTTTGTTGAAACCCTTTAACTACCAACCGAGCTTTGTACCACTTTTTCCCGTTCAATTCATCTTTGACCCGAAAGACCCATTTACTGTGCAACACCTATTTCATTGGAGGTAATTTCACTAAAGACCATGTCTTATTCTTGGTAAGTGACCCCATCTCTTCTTTCATAGCAAGCTCCCACTATATGGATTCTTTAGATTTTCTTGCTTTAAAATAACTCTCGGGTTCACCATTTTCGGTATAGAGTAAATAGTTTGCTACCTAACAGTAGGTTTGGGCATTCTACTAGAGCATCTCAATGGTGGAGTAACGGGTGGTGGTGATTGATATGCCCAAATCGGACGGTTTATTTATGCGGTGTCGTTAGGTCGCAAAACGTCAATTCTGGATATCAACAGAAGAAGTTCATTGTTTAATTTATATATGCTGGGCCTAAATCTATTATTCCTTCCTATTGGTTAGCAAGGGCAAATATGACCTATGGTCGTTCCTTGAGTGGTCGAATTTGAAACAGAGCTTATTCAGATAATTTAGTAATTAAGATTGGGTTTATACACAATTTAGTATCCAAGACTAGTGGTCAGGTATACCTTGTGTGGAGAGGAAGGATCCTTTTAGTCCCAATAAATTGGCGACTGTTCAAAAAATTCAACAACCAAGTCCAACCGGTTTATTCTAGACACCACTTTATCCGGAATATCAAATTGTGTAAAGTCTATAATTGGGTTGATTTGATTTATAATTGTGTTTGAAATATTAAAGCAATATAATTAAAATAAGCTAGCTAGCATGCAACAGCTAAGGACAGAGAAGACGTGGTTCACCATGATTTAAGATAACGTAGTGTTGGGATGATTGCGAGACACTCATTGGATAGATATACCTTGGTGTAAACACTAGATTCCCTACTAATTGATTTCTCGATTAGCATGTCATGAGGAACTAGGCTATCGTGATTATGATCAGATGGACTATGCTCAACTCCCGACGCTTTATCTGGTTTAAGGATACAAGCGGCCCATCTTGGATGCAGTGCATACCTTGGGCGCACGAATAAAGTAGCATAGCCATATATATAGAATATCCAACCTTTCTTAACACCTTAGTGTATCACCCAAGTGAGTGGTTATGATTATGTTTCGAATTCCTTTCTGTCAATGATTTGGTAAAATCTAAGGGGTTGCAGACACATTAGAACCTCTGATAGTTCTCAGTCATCCTTAAAGTTTTATAAGCTTAGCATGTATTGTAGTGCGTTAAATTCTCATTTATGATTTAAATCAGCCCTTACTTAAATCTACCCAATAAATCCCTTAGTTATCCACCATGCACTAGACTTATAGTGGTTCCATAGCTTCTAACCTTGACCATGCTCAAGTGGTGCTATAGTATATCGACATGAGTCTTATACTCTTGACCAATGTCTTGATCTGGTCCTACGATAATTCCCCATGTACTTTATAGTATTTCTGATGGGTTCATATCTTGACCAATGTATAAACACAGATAATTAATTACCCTTATAATATCGACTTTATAAAAGGTTTTAATCACGTTTATTGGTGGAAGGACGATAATAATGAGGTTTAATATCATAGACAGAAATCGAGTACGAAACGAATAAGAATATTATAATAAATTAATAAAAGAAATGATCGATATTACCAAATAATGTCGGCAGAATAACACTTGTATTTCTTCATAATATCCGTAGTGTGACAATGCTCGATAGATTCTACTACTAACTACATACTATTCTCCTATTGATCACTAGAGAGATAATTATTTTTCTAATCTCTGTACTTTTCTCTCTATAGAATCTAGAGAGAGAACTAAACTCCTATAGATCACTAGAGAGCGACTATAGAGAGATATTTAGAGAGAGAAGTGAAGAAGGTGTGTGTTGAAATGGTGGGATGTGCCACCTATTTATAGGAAAGGCTTGATGGAAAAGTTGTAAATAAATGGGCTTGGTGACCAAGCAAAGCATCTTGAGAACTTGGTGGCCAAGATGACCTTGGAGAGCAAGCACATTCTAGATTATTCCAAGCATTTAATCCACATGGACTTAAATTTTTCCTACAAATGGCTGGGAGGCCGTTTGGCAGGCCGTTTGCAGGGGACGTTTGCCAGCCTTGCCCGTTTCCTGTGCCCGTTTGCTTGACCCGTGTGGCAGGCCGTTTGCCATAGTGGCAGGCCATTTGGCAAGCCGTTTGGTGTAACGACCCGACTTTTTCGACTCGCTTTTGTGCTTTGTGCTTTCACGAAACTGCGTATTTGTGCGTACTGAGATATACTATACTCTGGGATCTTACTACATGTGGATTACTTTCGTTTATATGTGATAACGTGCCTTTAAGTACGTAGGGTACTTAACTTGATCCCCGGAAGCCTTTATGACCGTTAGTGTCACTTGACGTTTAGAACGAACTGCGTACTGTGTACACGTTTAACTTTGGTCATAATCGGAATATTATGACTACGAAATACTAATTGTTATTTTATAATAACAATTATTTGGGTTTTTGGATGCTTAATTACGCTTAGTAATTTATTAGAGCACACTAATTGGTCTTGTTGGACTTTCTACCTTGTTGGACCTTAGCCCACCATACACTAGCTAGTGGACTATTTAATTAGACCAATTATAATAAGTTAGTGACCCATAATAATGAAAGACAAATGCCTATTTATTAGAGGGAATATACTAGCATTTTTGTTAAGCATTATCCTTTATGTTGCATGGGATCCTAACATAAGCACCAACTTTAGACAACCATTAACCAAAAAGCAAAAAGGTGTCCCCTTGTCCCCTCCCAAACCCCACGGCCTAAACACCTCACCACCACCTCACCTCCTATAAATACCAAGATTATCCCATTCATTTCACACTTGATTTCATTTACAAATTACACACACTTACTCTCTAATTCTCTCTCTAGTCTTTCTCACTCTAAAAAGTGTAAGTTTTAATTTTTTTTTTCTCTTCTTCTCCTCTTCTCATCCACGACATCATCATCATCATTTAACGAATCTAGCTTTTAGCTTTTGATCTTGTTATATCTTGTAGATTCAAACTTGGGTTTGAATCCTTCAAGAACATGAAAAATTCAAGCTTTCTAGCTTTAAATCTTCATTTACTTGTTAGATCTAGCTTGTGATTTCTTTGTTTTGTTATAAAGATCAAAACTTGTGTTTATGATCTTCATGTATCTTAAAGATCCAAGCCTTATGCTTCAAGATCTTCAAGAACACTAAATATCCAAGCTTTCTAGCTTAGGGTTTCATTATTATGTTAAAGATCTTAGCTTTTTAGCTTATGGTCTCATTACTTTCATTATTTTGTTAAAGATCTTAGCTTTCTAGCTTATGGTCTCATTAATCTTGTAAAGATCCAAGCTTTCTAGCTTAGGGTTTTCTTGATACTTGAGATCTAAGTTATTATTGTAGATCTCACTTACTTGGAACCTTTTTGTGTTTGTTGTGTTTGGACAAAGGTTGAAGCTTTATTGGATCTATGCAATAAAGAGGCAATCTTGATGTTCAAAACTTGTAGAATGATAGATTTTACTCTTAGTTGTGTATTGATGATTGAACCTTGGTCAAAGTGATGCTAAAACATCAAAGAGTTGTACACTTGAAGCTTACAAGCATCAAGGATGAGAACCGTGATGAGCGTCAAGCACCAAGAATCTCACCGGAGCACTTGTTTGCTATTTTTCAGGGTCTGATCAGACTCCTGGACTTCTAGAAAATTGATTTTCAGATATTTCTTTTTGATTAGATGACTTTTCGTTTAGGCCTCGACTTAATCCGATATACGCTTTAGGATTTATAGCCTTTCGAAAGTCACTACGCCTTTGTAACGTTGTGCTGAAATTTCTGACATACTCGCACTTAAACCGTCGCCACGGTCAAACGAAGATGAGTTAGGTTCTGAAAATTGGTCCGAGGTTATAGGACTCACGGAGCAATGGACACTGACTACGCGTCTTTTCAATTTGTATAGAGGTCGTAACAGCTGTCCGAAGTCAGCCTTTTGTTCGATCTCTATTCTTGTTAAACTTACCTTAGTGTTGATGAATGATGATAATAATGATGATGTTGATGATGACATTTAAACTTAATTTATTCACTTTTAACCCTTTTTGGGACAACATACTGACCTAGTGACCTTTGACTTAGGTTGACGACCTTTCGGACCGACTTACTCCCTGCATACATTTCATATCGACTTTTACTGCTTATGCACTGTGAGTTATAGCATCCCTTTACTACTTTTTACTATTTTTGGGACTGAGAATGCATGCGCTTTATACGTTTTACATACTAGACATGAGTACTTAAACTTTACATATGTGTGGGTGATATAACGGCACAAAGATTTCCCTTAGCTCGGTAACGTTTAAACATTGGTTTCCTAACCGTGAACGCGAATCTTAGATATGGATCCATAGGGTTTGACTACCTCACTCGGGTTAGTTGCGCTAGCATTCAACGGGTGTTTAATACTTTGAGGACAAACGCACTCGCCAAGTGCACTTTTAGGGGGTGATATACATACGTTAAGTCTAGTTACCGGGTGCCCACGGTTAAGCATATACTTTTCATACTGATTTAAACTGCTGGTTGAAGCACTGAAATCTCGTGGTCTACATTAACTTACTGATTACAAACTATAGCTCACCAACATTCGTGTTAACTTTTAAGCGTATATTTCTCAGGTGCTTAGACGATGTTGCTTCCCCTGTTGGAATTGCTGTCTTGGTGTTATAGACTTGTTATTATGGTTCTGATGTGTTAGATTTCCGCTGCATTACTTAGAGATGTCTCAATCATGGAACTTTTCTTTTGCATTCGTAACTTATATTATTTTCAAATAATGACTTTGTAACGACCTTTGTGTGACGTTATCTTGTAAGACCTAAATATTTATTGTACATAATGTATTTAGAGTGTACGATGCATGTATGAAGTGTACGACGCATGTACATGTTGCTTGCTTGAACGTCGAGGGAAACTGGACGTTGTCTAAAGTAACAAGGTGTGTACGTATCTTTTCAACCCCAAATAAAGCTTGAGTTGATGTTTCAAAGCCTTACCATTGGAAAGAAAATCTTATTACGTTTCCAACGATATTTGATTCATCGAAAACGGAGCTACGGTCGAAAAGTTATGGCCAAAACAAGTTACTGAAAACTGTTTTTCCTCGACTGCCAGCACCTGAAGGTTGGAGCGATGCTCCACCTTATGGAGCGGCGTTCTGATTGCGTCTGATGCAATTTTCAGCATTTTTAAAGAGTTTAAATGAGGGGTACTTTGGTCTTTTCACTTGGGGTCGGTTTGGGGTCATCAAAACTAATCCATTGATCATTATGGATCACATTTCACTCATCAACACTCTCACCTTCAAACCCTAGAGAGAGAGAGGAGAGATTTAGAGAGAGAGAGAGAGCTCCAATTAGAGAAGAAGAAGAGTGTTTCGGGTCAAACCTCAAGTATTAAAGTTGTTCATCTCGTCAACGGCATTATTTTGGCAGTATTGGTAAGTTCAAACTCCGAATTTCATTTCTTAGATTTGATATTCAAGTTAGGGTTTGAGTTTGATTTGTTGTAAAACTCATTTAGATGATGAAGAGGGTTTATGAAAGGACCCGTTCATATACATTATAAATGATTCACAATAGTTGATTACATCGCGAGGTATTTGACCTCTATATGATACATGTTACAAACATTGCATTCGTTTTTAAAAGACAAACTTTCTTTACAACGAAAATTGATGGTATGCACACTATTTCATAATACATCCAACTATAATTGACTTAATAATAATCTTGATGAACTCAATGACTTGAATGCAACGTCTTTCAAAATATGCCATGAATGACTCTAAGTAATATCCTTAAAATGAGCTAATGCACAGCGGAAGATTTCTTTAATACCTGAGAATAAACATGCTTTAAAGTGTCAACCAAAAGATTGGTGAGTTCATAGGTTTATCATAACAATCATTTCAACATATAATAGACCACAAGATTTCCGTTTATAAATATATGTACACTCGCAAGTGTATAAAAGTATTCTATAAGTTGTAGGCACCCGGTAACAAGCCTTAAGGTTCATGTTTTACCCTCTGAAGTACACCAGATCAGGTGTGTTTAAAATAACCTCGAAGTACTAAAGCATCCCATAGTCAGGATGGGATTTGTCAGGCCCAATAGATCTATCTTTAGGATTCGCGCCTACCGTACATAGACAAGTAGTTTAATGTTACCAAGCTAAGGGTATATTTCTGGTTTAAACCCACGTAGAATTAGTTTTAGTACTTGTACCTATTTCGTAAAACATTTATAAAAATAGCGCATGTATTCTCAGTCCCAAAAATATATATAAAAGGGATCAAATGAAACTCACAATACTGTATTTTGTAGTAAAAATACATATGACGTCATTGAACAAGTGCAATGTTGGCCTTGGATTCACGAACGTATCAATATTGAGATTCAATATTGCAGGAAAAGTACGTAGACGCAACGGAGATGATAAACACTAGTTTGACTCACGAGCAATACTCCCGAACCATACCCATAACCTCCATAGCTTTAACCCATAATTTCCTTAGCTCTATCCCGCTCGAAAAACAATTTCGAAATCACTCGGATAGCACTCTGTCGTAATATTTTATGTATACTGATAATATCTTGAAATAATACGGAGTAAATATATATATATATATGTAAATCGATTGAGAGAGTTTAGAGAAAATATTTTCAAGTTTCTATCAAATAATGAAACCTATTGAATTCTATTTATAATAGATTTTTGAATTATTAAAGTGAATTATTAAAGTATGAATTATTAAAGTGAATTATTAAAGTATGAATTATTAAAGTGAATTATTAAAGTATGAATTATTAAAGTGTGAATTATTAAAGTATGAATTATTAAAGTGAATTATTAAAGTATGAATTATTAAAGTGAATTATTAAAGTATGAATTATTAAAGTGAATTATTAAAGTATGAATTATTAAAGTGAATTATTAAAGTATGAGTTATTAAAGTTAAGGTAAAGTAAAAATAAAGTAAAGGTAAAGTTTAAGTATAGTAAAAGTATAAAACTATGTACATATAATACGCGTATAAATATATATAATATTAATTTAAATCGTTATATATATTTAATAAAATAAAATATAAATATCGTTATCTTTATCATACTGGTTAAGTAATGAGTTGTTAAAAGTGGTTCTAGATATTTATAAAAGTTATATACGTTTTAATAATAAAGTTCTTTTTAAATTGAAAACGTTTTTGTACGTTTGAAACTATATCAAATAAATATGATAATTTTGTTTTCCAAAACTAAATATATTTAAGAAGCATTTTGTTTAAAGGTTAAAATAATGGAAATCGTTATATCATAAAACGTTTTAGAAAAGTAAAATCATATATTTTCATAATAGGTTTCAAGTTTTTAAATTACAGTCTGTTGGTGATGCATGCGATAAAGTTCAAAGGTTAAATAAACGTATGAAATAATCTTAATGAAAAATATCGAGTTACTTAACTTGTCGATATCCAACATCTAAGTTATTTACACTCCACGTTCTTACTTATAAATCACTTTACCATTTTTCGAATGTCATCAAAAAGAATAGATTTCTTAAATCACACTGGACCTTATAACATAGACTCGTAATCATATCACAATGTATCTGATAAATCAATCATTTGATATTATCTTCTAATTCCATCGATAAATATATTGAAACAAATACGTTCATGTAAAGTATTATACGTTTAATACTTTATTAATAGTTTTAAGTTATAATATATATATATATACATATATATACATATTTATTTATATATAACGGTTCGTGAATCGTCGGAATTTGGTCGAGGTTATAATGAATGTATGAACACAATTTAAAATTCTTAAGATTTAACTTAACAAACTTTGCTTATCGTGTCGGAATAATATAAAGATAAAGTTTAAATTTGGTCGGAAATTTTTGGATCGTCACAGTACCTACCCGTTAAAGAAATTTCGTCCCGAAATTTGAGTAAGGTCGTCATGGTTAACCATAAAACTGTTTTCATGACGAATATGAGTTTATAAATAGAGTTTCATCATTACTGAGTAATGTAGATAAAACGATTCGATTATGTGAAGCGTACGAGGGTAGCTGTCACAACAGTTTGAGATAGAAATTTAACTTTTGACGTAGTCACGGTGGATTTCTGGAATTCAAGGGATTTAAAGAAATCTTTAAAATCTGAATATAATTTGATTCTTCGGAGATTAAGGAATAGGATCTTCTTTGGTTAAATGCGATAATCTGTTTTGATTGCTCTGTCGGATATTTCATTATAAATCCACCCTCTTTATTTCCTTTATATTTTGGAGTTCCATCCTTTTGTTTTCTCTTCTCGAGTTTAAGTCAGCGAATAATGGTTCAGAATTCATAAGTATGGAGTTTCAAATGAACATGACTAATGTTCTAAGGAAGAAATTGTAATAGCACGATCTTGATTGGTTAAATTACCAGAATTCAAGAGAAAAGACAGAATTATCAAGAAATTATGTTCTTGATATGGTTAGAGATTAGATAGAATGTAAGAGTCGCGTAACATGGCACATGATGACGTTATGGTCTGTGAATCATCATGTTTCATTAGAAACTCAGCATGACTTACTGTAATATAATCACGTTGATCAAGTGTCATTATATTATACTAACTCATGCTTCAGTTCCCAACACTACTTCGAAAACATTCATACTTCAAACTCGAAGATTTCAGATTTTAGAAACTAAACAGTTTCCTTTATGATATAACACTGATATCGCGAAGAGATAAACGATTTCGGACAAGAATACTTATGAAAATATCCTCAGAAATATCGAAGATATTTATGATGATATTTTTGGAATTTCTAAGATCGAAGGTTGATGAAGAAATATTTTCCGCAAGATTTTAACATGACTTCGAAGCAGGATATTCTCTAAAGATTTCATTGGATCCAGAATTACCTGGATTCTTTGAATATAGGGTTTGGTCCTTGTATTTATCCTTAGTCTCCTTCATGGTTAGCTCAATCTATTTTTCAGTACCAAATTTTCTATCGAGCGTTCCCAACATTCCATTCTTTATTATCAAACTTTTGGCCGTTTAGACCATCTACGATTTTTCTGTTTCCTCTGCATTTAATGCTACCATATCTGGGTCATCGGTTATCAATCCGAGGTGGTTTCAAGAGAATTGTGTTTTTAGATGATTAAACGTTGATGGTAGTATGGTGGAATATAAAAGGTTCCCCGGTAACAATAAAGAGCACGCATATATATCAAAATTATGATATGGTTGTTTCGAACGAAAAGTCGAAGTTAATTTGCTGGAGCTGTGACAAAATTTGCTACTTTGAAAAGGAATTGCAAAGTGATTTTCGGTAATAACAACGCCCAGGGAGCTAGCACAGATACGTGTTAAACGTTTACTCAGGTTTCGAGTGTTTTTAGGTGCATAACTATATGCATCGATCTTTTCTTCCATAGATGAAGTGCGGTTGGTTTATCCTCTAGATTGAGGTGTTTTCAAGAATCATGAAAGATTTGAATGCAGATTGTAATCGTCAAGATACAAATGAAGTTTAGGATGAAATCAAGTGGAAAACTTGAAGAATTATTTAGTTTCATATGTTATAATCAATATTTTAATTCATTTTAATTGTCCAATGTTATTAGTCCACAGTCGATAGTCCACAATTAACAGTCTAATAATTCATATATAGTTTAATATATAATATTCGAATTAATTAATATGTATCGTGACCCGTATACATGTCTCAGACTCGGTCACAACTTAAAGTATATATATTATTGTAGAATCAACCTCAACCCTGTATAGCTAACTCCAGCATTACTGCATATAAAGTGTCTATGGTTATTCCAAATAATATATATATATGCGTCGATATGATATGTCAAAACCTTGTATACGTGTCTCGATATTTAAAGTACGTAAAAATAAATAACAGAAATTAAATGACGATAAATAAAATTGCAAGAATATAAATTGCGATAAATAAAATGTAATCAGTTAGCTAGGAACAGTTAGCGTGGATTCTTAACAAAATTTCTCATAGTTAATTTGTTTGTTTCTAACAAATTTTATTTTGTCCAATGTTTCTTCATTATGCCACTTGTTGGATTCTGATAGGTCAAAATCCAAATATAAAATTGGATGAAAATGATTATTCTGCGGTGAACGGATACGTATATCGGTGGTTGTAAGTAGGATAGTAAATGACTGTTGAATCATATTCGAAGAATGTACAATGTAACTTATTAATGTGAAATCTAAATATTCCTCAGGTATTACCTACCCGTTAAAATATTTTCACCATTAACAGTTTGTACGAAAGAATTTTTAATTACAATCTTTATGAAAAATATATATATATACCTATATATTTTCTTCAGATGCAATCATGGATTTAATAAGTCAATATGATATTAAACTCATTTGATTTTCCGTTAGAACAAGAATATATAATCTCTAAAACATTAGAGATTACATAATCGCTATGTCGAATGAAAATAAATGATGTAGAACATCATGTAGAACGATGATTATACTCGAGGTACAGAATGAGATGTCGAAGCTGGTGACGCGGATGTTGTTGTTGGTGGTACTAGTGCTGTTGGTGCTGAGGCTGGTGATGTTACTGGTGTTGGTGATACTGCAGGTGCTTGCAAATTGTGTACCGTGCTCTCTAAAGTTAACACTCGAGCTCTGAGTTCTTTAACTTCTTTTACTAACCCTGGTTGGTTATCGGTGTGAGGTAAAGGTCGGATATCTTCTCTAGTTCCGTTAATGGTAGTCTCAAGACGAAAAATTCTTGTAAAAAGGGTATAAACGGTGTTGCGAACAGGTTCGCCAGTTAGCGGGTTAAGTACTCCAAGGTTAGGTGGTAGATTTAGTTCATGATATGGAGTACCTTCTTCCCTTCTCCATAGGGTGAGTATGTCACGAACCCACCCCCATTTTCTCCAGTAATCACGGTAGTTGATTGGTTGGTGTGCTCCTGTCACGCTGTCTTCGGAGTCAGAGGAACTTGGTCGATTCGTAGAGGCCATCTTAAGCGATCACAAAAAAGATTTTTGGTATGAAGATTTTAGTGACAGAAATTGATAGTTGGATGGTATTCTCAATGCATAATGTGCATAGATATATATAGTACCAAGATCCCTTAAATTACGGAGAAATTTACGAGAGATATCAGGCAAGGTCTACAGTAACAGATACGCTAAGATATGAATTTTGTCTATACACTTATTCATGCAATCAATGCAGTAAAAGGTGTCTAGACTAAGAAAAATGAGCAGGTAATTTCCTAAAGATGATAAGCAGATAATTTCTGACAAAAATGATAAGTGAAACTTTTGACATACAGACACGGTCGAAGTCCAGACTCACTAATGCATCCTAACGATTATCAGTTAGACACACTAATGCAGACCTGGTTCGCTAAGACCACCGCTCTGATACCAACTGAAAGGACTCGTTCATATAAATTATAAACGATGCACAATAGTTGATTACATCGCGAGGTATTTGACCTCTATATGATACATTTTACAAACATTGCATTCATTTTTAAAAGACAAACTTTCTTTACAACGAAAGTTGACAGTATGCACACCATTTCATAATACATCCAACTATAATTGACTTAATAATAATCTTGATGAACTCAATGACTTGAATTCAACGTCTTTCAAAATATGCCATAAATGACTCCAAGTAATATCCTTAAAATGAGCTAATGCACAACGGAAGATTTCTTTAATACCTGAGAATAAACATGCTTTAAAGTGTCAACCAAAAGGTTGGTGAGTTCATAGGTTTGTCATAACAATAGTTTCAATATATTAGTAGACCACAAGATTTCTGTTTATAAATATATGTACACTCGCAAGTGTATAAAAGTATTCTATAAGTTGTAGGCACCCGGTAACAAGCCTTAACGTTCATGTTTTACCCTCTGAAGTACACCATATCAGGTGTGTTTAAAATAACCTCGAAGTACTAAAGCATCCCATAGTCAGGATGAGTAGTTTAATGTTACCAAGCTAAGGGTATATTTCTAGTTTAAACCCACGTAGAATTAGTTTTAGTACTTGTGCCTATTTCGTAAAATATTTATAAAAACAGCGCATGTATTCTCAGTCCCAAAAATATATATAAAAGGGATCAAATGAAACTCACAATACTGTATTTTGTAGTAAAAATACATATGACGTCATTGAACAAGTGCAATGTTGGCCTTGGATTCACGAACGTATCAATATTGAGATTCAATATTGCAGGAAAAGTACGTAGACGCAACGGAGATGATAAACTCTAGTTTGACTCACGAGCAATACTCCCGAACCATACCCATAACCTCCATAGCTTTAACCCATAATTTCCTTAGCTCTATCCTGCTCGAAAAACAATTTCAAAATCACTCGGACAGCACTCCATCGTAATATTTTATGTATACTGATAATATCTTGAAATAATACGGAGTAAATATATATATGTAAATCGATTGAGAGAGTTTAGAGAAAATATTTTCAAGTTTCTATCAAATAATGAAGCCTATTGAATTCTATTTATAATAGATTTTTGAATTATTAAAGTGAATTATTAAAGTATGAATTATTAAAGTGAATTATTAAAGTATGAATTATTAAAGTGAATTATTAAAGTATGAATTATTAAAGTGAATTATTAAAGTGTGAATTATTAAAGTATGAATTATTAAAGTGAATTATTAAAGTATGAATTATTAAAGTGAATTATTAAAGTATGAATTATTAAAGTGAATTATTAAAGTATGAATTATTAAAGTTAAGGTAAAGTAAAAATAAAGTAAAGGTAAAGTTTAAGTATAGTAAAAGTATAAAACTATGTACGTATAATACGCGTATAAATATATATAATATTAATTTAAATCGTTATATATATTTAATAAAATAAAATATAAATATCGTTATCTTTATCATACTGGTTAAGTAATGAGTTGTTAAAAGTGGTTCTAGATATTTATAAAAGCTATATACGTTTTAATAATAAAGTTATTTTTAAACTGAAAACGTTTTTGTACGTTTGAAACTAAATCAAATAAATATGATAATTTTGTTTTCCAAAACTAAATATATTTAAGAAGTATTTTGTTTAAAGGTTAAAATAATGGAAATCGTTATATCATAAAACGTTTTAGAAAAGTAAAATCATATATTTTCATAATAGGTTTCAAGTTTTTAAATTACAGTCTGTTGGTGAAGCATGCGATAAAGTTCAAAGGTTAAATAAACGTATGAAATAATCTTAATGAAAAATGTCGAGTTACTTAACTTGTCGATATCCAACATCTAAGTTATTTACACTCGACGTTCTTACTTATAAATCACTTTACCATTTTCCGAATGTCGTCAAAAAGAATAGATTTCTTAAATCACAGTGGACCTTATAACATAGACCCGTAATCATATCACAATGTATCTGATAAATCAATCATTTGATATTATCTTCTAATTCCATCGATAAACATATTGAAACAAATACGTTCATGTAAATTATTATACGTTTAATACTTTATTAATATTTTTAAGTTAATATATATATATATATATATATATATATATATATATATATACACATATATATACATATTTATTTATATATAACGGTTCGTGAATCGTCGGAATTTGGTCGAGGTTATAATGAATGTATTAACACAATTTAAAATTCTTGAGATTTAACTTAAAAAACTTTGCTTATCGTGTCGGAATAATATAAAGATAAAGTTAAAATTTGATCGGAAATTTCCGGATCGTCACAGTTTAGGGTAACTTGCTATTTTGATATTTGGCGGGTTTTGGGTTGGTTAGTGATTTAACCATGTTTAAGACTTGTAAATGGTGTATAATCACTAGTATTAGTGATTATTGATGTTTTGGAGACCATTAGGGTTCTTGTGGTTGACTAACTTTGATTAGAGTCAAAATTAGGGTTTGTTGATGATTATGACTCAATTGTCGAGGTAATAAGCTTTATAAACTTAAAATGGATTAAGTTGAAGTATAAAATTGAGGTAAATATGTTTTGGTGTCAAAACTTGCTAATGGCGCGATGTTGACTCCTTTTGGGTCAAAATTAGGGTTTAAGTGTCATTTTGGGCAAGATAGGTGTTTAACGCCTATGATTGGGTCTAATTGGCGTATTAGGACCATTCTCACTTGAGTTAGTGATTATTAGTTAATTTGGGCGCGGTTTGTACTTGGAAGTGCATTTGGGTCAAAATTGCACTAGTTGTCAATTTGGGTTGATTTGTAAATCCACCCTAATTGTGTTATTGTATTTGTGATAAATGGAATAGGTACATTCCATCGGTGATTGCGAATTTTGGTTTGGCATCCATCAAGACTTCAAGGTGAGTGTTAATATCCTATATGCATATGTATGTGTAGGATGGGTGCGGGTCGGGTGAAGTGGTTCTCGGTTATAGAGCTCACTTCACATATAGGTGGATTGATGGACTTGTGTATAGGTCCAATTGGCACAGTTGTGTGTTTTGGTTGACCACCTTTGACGAAGTGCACACTGTGTGTGTATGCTATCACATGGGCGTGTGATGTGGATTATATAACCCCAATGGCGAAGGGTTAATATTGTGAGTGGAATAATTATGCGTTCATGTTTATGGCATATTTGTTTGTGGATGTTATGGTATGAACCACGTGTCGGTGGTACCATAACATGTATGTGACGGGTATTATGATGTGAACCACGAGCCGGTAGCATCGAGTGTGAACCACGAGCCGGTAGCACTATAAAATAAGATGTGAACCACGAGCCGGTAGCATCGAGTGTGAACCATGAGCCGGTAGCACTATAAAATAAGATGTGAACCACGAGCCGGTAGCATCGAGTGTGAACCACGAGCCGGTAGCACTATAAAACGAGGCGTGAACCACGAGCCGGTAGTGTCGAAGTGTGAACCATGAGCCGGTAGTACTATAAAAGAGTATGACTCAAATGCATATGGTGTGAACCACGAGCCGGTAGCACCATAGCGTTTATGGTTAACCATATTGTGTTTGTGATTGTTTAGCATGTTAAATATTGTATACGTATAATGTTGTATTGTCGTGATGTAGCTAACCCTCCGGGTGTAGCTTATTGGCATTTGTTCACATTGTCGTTGGTGAACTTACTCATTGTTGATGTTGTTAGCTTGTTGCTTAGTGATCGTACGGTATGCTTAGCTTAGCTTGCTTTTATGCTTGGATGCTTCAGTATGCGGTATTTATTTATTTATGTGGCGTGTCCATTTTATGCATATATATGTATGTAGTATGTTTTCACTCACTAAGCGTTAGCTTACCCTCTCGTTGTTTACATTTTTATAAATTTGCTTGGATGAGTTGGCTCGGGTAAGCATGGGAACTAGTGGCTCGCGTAGTTGCTTTAGAAGGCTTGCTTTTGGATTAATTAGGATTGGGTAGCGTATCCCCAATCGCCATGCTCGGCTTTTATTTTGTGTTTAAAATTGTGGGGTCGAAACTTGTATTTTGTACTTAAAGGGTAATTTGGGTCGATGTGGGCCTCGCCTCGTAAAACTTATTTTATGAATGGAACGTGTTAGTTTTTCATATATGAATGTGTTGTGAAAAGCATTTTGTCTAAATACGTCGGGAAGTGGTCGAACATTTTCGCATTTGGGACTTTTTGGACAGCGGGCTGTCAGGTCCCTTTTGCGCGCCGCGCAAGGGGATGGCGCGCCGCGCAATTTACTGCACAAAGAAATTTTTTTTTATTGATATTTCCGCGTGATCATTTGTATATCGGGTTGGGTTGTTACAAGTGGTATCAGAGCATGGTCTAAGGGATTTAGTTGACTTGAGATAGGTGCCTAGACTTAAACTTTTGTGTGTGCTAAATTTTGTGTGGGACTTGTAGGAGTACGGGTCGAAATGGGTTTAGTTAGTGCCTTGTTTATAGGTTGACTAACGTTTATATTAGTAATGCGGATATAATTAATATGCTATTGTGTTGTGATATTGATTCTTGCGTTGTGTTTTGTTTGTGGTTGCGGTTGCATATATCATCGAGCGAGGTGGTCGTTGTACTAACGAGTCGATACGGCATGTATGCGTAATAAGGACTTGCAAACCTTATTACGGGTGCAAATCATGTCTAACAAGTGATGTATGATGAGTGTTTAGCAAGATGGGGCGGTGTTGTGTGTGCTTTATACGTTCGTGATCTAATCGCTTTTGCATTCCTTAGAATGGCGACGGGAAACGGGATCGAGATGAACGATTTAGAGTTTAATGCTAGAGTTGCGGCCGCCGTTGCAGAGCAAATGAGTGCGTTTCGGGAAGAAATAGATAGGAAGTATTCCGAATCTCGGAGTAGTGGTGAAATGGAGCGTTGTCTTAAGAGCTTCATGAGGACTAAACCCCCGATGTATGACAGGAAACCGGATCCTTTAGTGAGCAAAACTTGGATCTCGGATGTCGAAGGGTGTTTTCGCACTATTGAAGGCCCTCCCGAGAAGAAGACGAGACTCGCTACTAGTTTGTTGCGGGGTAGGGCGAAGGATTGGTTGGATGGTAAGATTGACCTTGTCGGTGGTGAAACATTTATGGTGTTATCGTGGGACGAGTTTAAGAAGGAATTCTTCGAGGAGTTCCGAACTTCAGCCGACTTGTCGGAAATGCGTAATGAGTTACGAAATTTGCAACAAGGCTCTATGGACTTGAATACTCTCAAGACGACCTTTATGGCGAAGGCTAGTTTTTGCCTGGAGTATTTGGGGAATGATCATTTGTTGATGTAAGATTTCTATCGAACCTTGAATGATGACTTGAAGAGTAAGATTAGCAGAGTTCAGGCGAAATCGTTTGCGGAGTTATTCGCCGCGGCTAGAGGTTTCGAGTCGTATTCGTGATCGAAGGTTGGTGAACCTTCAAGGGAGAGAAGGGTTGTTTCTTATGGTGCTCCAAGTAAGAGGACTAAGGGTCCGAGCGTGAGCACGGGTGGTACACGGACGGGTATATCGGATTCTAGTGCGTCTAGGTGTTACAATTGTGGCGTGAGGGGTCACAAGTCTTGGGAATGTCCGGTGCCAAAGGGTGATGGCACGGTATGTTTCAATTGCCAAGAAGAAGGACATCGTAAGTCAGAATGTCCCGAGTTAGTGGGGACGGGGGCGGCAAGGAGACGTTGAGGTACGTTTCGTTTTAATAAATATGTCCTTTGATTATTTATTATGTGCCGTTTGAGTTGGAGTATGTTAAATGCATCGTGTTGTGCATGTTATCGTCATGGGTGACGTTCCTAATGGAAGTACCCTATGGTGACGTTTTGATTGTTGGGCGAAGGGCGTAAGACTTGGTGCAACCAAGCATTCCTTAGTATTGGAAAATGTTTCTACCAAGCCATGTGGGTGGGCTTAGGTGTTCGGATGTTAGAGCGTGTTCGCTCTCGTGTTAAAGTTGATGAACCGTGAGGTTCGTCGGGTGGTTGGAACCCTTGAGATCGAGTGTTTTGGACCTCGATGTATGTTGGTAATGGAGTCTACATGACGCGACATTAGGTGCCTCTCTTATACCTACTAGCATGGTGTTCGACTCCGATTGTGTCGCGATTACATTGTACTTAGGGTACCGAAGCGAAACCGTTAGGTACATGAGTGACTAGGTGAAATTTGACAAACTAAAGCAATTGGATGATTGCGAGAGTATAGTTTGTGTAAATTGTGGTACACTTTTCGTTCGAAGTGTTTAAGGATAGGTTAAGATCCTTGGTAGGCTCAAGGTTGGAGCAAGATATGGTGATGGGTCGTGTGAACCCAATTGTTAGTAAAGTCTACCCTTGGTAGTATTGTACGGGTGTACAAATTGTGGTTATGGAACGTAATTCCAAGTGGGGGAGTTACACTCCCGCACGAGGAGGTTTTGGTGGGAGATTTTGAATGACGCTTTTAGTAAATCCGAAACTTGTGTTGGGCCCTAGTTTTGGTCGATTTGTGGTAGAGTACAATTTTGGTTAAATTGTACTTATGATTTTGGATTTGGAAATTATCACCGAGGTGGTAATGTGGTAAATCTCGTTGAGAGATAATGGACGTGTTTGGCGAGCAAGGTGAAATCCCTCGGTTAAGGGATGTGTGTGTCGGATTCTCTTTTAGAGAATTATTGTTTTGTACCTATGTTTGATATAGGTGGTTCTTGCTCGATTGTGTGGATGGTTAGTGGTATCCGTTAGGGTTCACTATAGTGTAGCAGAGCGCGATGTTGCACTACTCGTTGTTCGAGGCCAAAAGTGCGTATGTGATTTGTGAAGCATGATCGTTCGGGGTCCGCTGACTTCATCATGGGAGTATGTGATTGGTGAAGCATGACCGTTCGAGGTCCGCTGACTTTATCATGGGAGTATGTGATTGGTGAAGCATGACCGTTCGGGGTCCGCTGACTTCATCATGGGAGTAGTGATATATCGGTGAATCATGACCGTTGACGGGGTCCGCTGACTTCATCCGGTGTTGAGTGATCTATCGGTTGTTTTATACACCGATGGTGGGGTCGTAAGGACCGTGTGGTGTGATCTATCGGTTGTTTTATACACTGATGGTGGGATCGTGAGGACCATGTTGTGTGATTAGTGATGCGATAGCCGTGTTTCGCTCACATGTTGTTACGGGTGTGACAATAGTCGATTTTGTACACCATAGGATTTGCGTTGCCATAGTTGTTTTGGGCGCTTTTGGTTTTAGCCATTGCTTATGATGTTAGGATAGTGGTGTATTGGTTGTATTGCGCACTACAAAGGATGTTTAGTGGTAAGTGTAATCCGTAAGGATTCATGTGGTTCGATCTTCAACGTTCGGATTGTTGACTTTAGGTTGAGACTTGGTCGCTTTTAGCGTTGTCCTTGGTAAAGGTACGCTAAGGAATTGATATCACGGTACGAGATTGGTTGAGTTTTTCTCGATATGGGGAATTGAGCAGGTTTTAGTGCTCGGATTGTGGTTTTGATAAATCGCGGGTGACGATTTTAGTTGTTAAAGGTGATTCATTGGGAAGAATTGTCTAGGAAAGTTCGGATTGGGACTTATGATTGAGGACCGTTGAGTAGGTCCGGATTGGTTAAGTGGAGAAGATCACGAGGACGTGATCGAGTTTAAGTGGGGGAGAGTTGTAAGACCCAAATATTTATTATACATAATGTATTTATGGTGTACGATGCGTGTATGAAGTGTACGACGCATGTACGTGTTGCTTGCTCGAACGTCGAGGGAAACTGGACATTGTCTGAAATGACAAGGTGTGTACGTATCTTTTCAACCCCAAATAAAGCTTGAGTTGATGTTTCAAAGCCTTACCATTGGAAAGAAAATCTTATTACGTTTCTAACGATATTTGATTCATCGAAAACGGAGCTACGGTCGAAAAGTTATGGCCAAAACAAGTTACTGAAAACTGTTTTTCCTCGACTGCCAGCACCTGTAGGTTGGAGCGGCGCTCCACCTTATGGAGCGGCGCTCCGATTGCGTCTGATGCAATTTGTAGCATTTTTAAAGAGTTTAAATGAGGGGTACTTTAGTATTTTCACTTGGGGTCGGTTTGGGGTCATCAAAACTGATCCATTGATCATTGTGGATCACATTTCACTCATCAACACTCTCATCTTCAAACCCTAGAGAGAGAGGAGAGATTTAGAGAGAGAGAGCTCCAATTGGAGAAGAAGAAGAGTGTTTCGGGTCAAACTTCAAGTATTAAAGTTGTTCATCTCGTCAACGGCATCATTTTGGCAGTATTGGTAAGTTCAAACTCCGAATTTCATTTCTTAGATTTGATATTCAAGTTAGGGTTTGAGTTTTGATTTGTTGTAAAACCCATTTAATTGATGAAGAGGGTTTATGGTAACTTGCTATTTTGATATTTGGCGAGTTTTGGGTTGGTTAATGATTTAACCATGTTTAAGACTTGTAAATGGTGTATAATCACTAGTATTAGTGATTATTGATGTTTTGGAGACCATTAGGGTTCTTGTGGTTGACTAACTTTGACTAGAGTCAAAATTAGGGTTTGTTGATGATTATGACTCAATTGTCGAGGTAATAAGGTTTATAAACTTAAAATGGATTAAGTTGAAGTATAAAACCGAGTTAAATATGTTTTGGTGTCAAAACTTGCTAATGGCGCGATGTTGACTCCTTATGGGTCAAAATTAGGGTTTAAGTGTCATTTTGGGCAAGATAGGTGTTTAACGCCTATGATTGGGTCTAATTGGTGTATTAGGACCATTCTCACTTGCGTTAGTGATTATTGGTTAATTTGGGCGCGATTTGTACTTGGAAGTGCATTGGGGTCAAAAATTGCACTAGTTGTCAATTTGGGTTGATTTGTAAATCCACCCTAATTGTGTTATTGTATTTATGATAAATGGAATAGGTACATTCCATCAGCGATTGCGAATTTTGGTTTGGCATCCATCAAGACTTCAAGGTGAGTGTTAATATCCTATATGCATATGTATGTGTAGGATGGGTGCGGGTCGGGTGAAGTGGTTCTCGGTTATAGAGCTCATTTCACATATAGGTGGATTGATGGACTTGTGTATAGGTCCAATTGGCACGGTTGGCGTTTTGGTTGACCACATTTGATGAGGTGCACACTTTGTGTGTACGTTATCACATGGGCATGTGATGTGGATTATATAACCCCAATGGCAAAGGGTTAATATTTTGAGTGGAATAATTATGCGTTCATGTTTATGGCGTATTTGTTTGTGGATGTTATGGTATGAACCACGTGCCGGTGGTACCATAACATGTGTGTGACGGGTATTATGATGTGAACCACGAGCCGGTAGCATCGAGTGTGAACCACGAGCCGGTAGTACTATAAAATAAGATGTGAACCACGAGCCGGTAGCATCGAGTGTGAACCACGAGCCGGTAGCACTATAAAACGAGGCGTGAACCACCAGCCGGTAGCGTCGAAGTGTGAACCACAAGCCGGTAGCACTATAAAAGAGTATGACTCAAATGCGTATGGTGTGAACCACGAGCCGGTAGCACCATAGCGTTTATGGTTAACCATATTGTGTTTGTGATTGTTTAGCATGTTAAATATTGTATACGTATAATGTTGTATTGTCGTGATGTAGCTAACCCTCCGGGTGTAGCTTATTGGCATTTGTTCAGATTGTCGTTGGTGAACTTACTCATTGTTGATGTTGTTAGCTTGTTGCTTAGTGATCGTACGGTATGCTTAGCTTAGCTTGCCTTTATGCTTGGATGCTTCGGTATGCGGTATTTGTTTATTTATGTGGCGTGTCCATTTTATGCATATATATGTATGTAGTATATTTTCACTCACTAAGCGTTAGCTTACCCTCTCGTTGTTTACATTTTTATAGATTTGCTTGGATGAGTTGGCTCGGGTAAGCGTGGGAACTAGTGGCTCGCGTAGTTGCTTTAGAAGGCTTGCTTTTGGATTAATTAGGATTGGGTAGCGTATCCCCAATCGCCATGCTCGGCTTTTATTTTGTGTTTAAAATTGTGGGGTCGAAACTTGTATTTTGTACTTAAAGGGTAATTTGGGTCGATGTGGGCCCCGCCTCGTAAAACTTATTTTATGAATGGAACGTGTTAGTTTTTCATATATGAATGTGTTGTGAAAAGCATTTTGTCTAAATACGTCGGGAAGTGGTCGAACATTTTCGCATTTGGGACTTTTTGGACAGCGGGCTGTCAGGTCCCTTTTGCGCGCCGCGCAAGGGGATGGCGCGCCGCGCAATTTACTGCACAAATAAAATTTTTTTATTGATATTTTCGCGTGATCGTTTGTATATCGGGTTGGGTTGTTACATATCTTTTGTAAAACGCTATCTTTTATGAATGCAAAACTGGTTTTCAAACAGCATATAGTGTTTGACCTTGTAATGATCATGTTGTTGATGAACCGTACACGATGGTTTTGTACGGGGCGTCACATTTGGTATCAGAGCATCGGTTGTAGGGAATTAGGTTGCATTAGTGAGTCTTGACTGAGCCGAGTAGGATTTGCTAGTAGGACAAATCTACAACTTGCTCGTTTACTTGTTACTGCTTACTTATACTGCCGTATGATCTTGCTGCATGCTACTGCTTACCCTTACTGCTATGTGAACTTGCTGTATGCTATTGCTTATCCTCGTTACTGCATGCTACTGTCTGCTTTCGATTGCATGTTACTTTGTTTAGTACTGTTGTTATTGCCATGCTATGTACTGCGGTAGACTATCTAGGTTGCTGTAGTGCCTGATTACGTGCTTGCTATATGTCTTACTGACATGGAAAAAGTTATTTTTCCTTGTTCAGATGTCAGACATGCTGCCCATGACCTTTGACTTTGAGAGTGACTCAGAGACGACTGTTGCCTCGCCTACGATTGTTGCTGATTCACCGCTACCCTTCGACGACTCTGGCAATTCGCCTTCTGGAGATAGTGGACTCGTGCTTGACCTGATGGACGTCTCAGACGGAGAGGAGGATCTCGAGATGATTCCAGCACCACCCAGCCCTAGACTCCCGGAGCCATAGCACCATTCCGATGGTACTGTGATTCCTGGGGGAAATGGAGACGGTTCTTTCCGTAACGAGCATGGACATTGGGCTAGGCGCGCCGTTGATGGACGGGTTGTACCGATTCATTCCACCATGCAGATATCGACTTATGACCACCGATCAGACGCTTTCTCCCGCCCGCGATGATCCTGCATTTCCTTCCGACGATTCAGACGGATCATCATCTGACGACTCCAACGAGGAGGATCCCGAGGTGGATTCTGAGGAGGGCCCTGAGGAGGAGCCCGTGCAGCCGCCCTCTACCCCACCGAAGAAGCGGTATCGTTTTGATGGTACTGTTATCCCAGGGATTAACGGAGGAAGACTGTTCGTTGACGCACATGGACAGTTGGTTAGGGTCACAGCCCGTAAGAGGGTCATACCGTATCCCGCCAATCCATTCGTGTGTAAGACCGCCCGCACTATGCCGTCTACATCTGCATCATCTGGACCATCTGCATCATTTGTACCATCTGCACCACCTGCCCCACCAGCATCCCCCTCCGTCGAGGAACTGACGAGGGAAGTGCATGCACTCTGTGCTCGGGGAACCTTCGCCCTAGGACTATTGTATTAGATTTCCTTATGTATTCCATTTGTAGTTTCCTGTTTTTCATTAATGTAATGTACGAACCTCATACCATTGTACGCAATTTTCTTATTATGAATGGAATTACTGTTGCTTAATTGTTGTACGGCGTTTTATTACATGTTGGCTTTTGTGTTACCTGCTGCTTGTTGTCATGCTTAGTTATCGTGTGTCGTGTTGTTTCCGTACTGTTTACCTTCTGCTATGACGTTACCGATTGTGGAATTTTGACTTAAGTCGAAATTTTTGTTTAGAAGATCGACGGCTAACGGAAGAGGTCCACGAAAAATCCCCACCGCAGCTCAGATCAAGGAGATGATAGCTACTCGAGTCGCCGCGGCTATAGCAAATTCCAACCCTGCTCCAGCTCCACCGGCTAACCCAGTTGTTCATAACGGGTGTACTTACAAAGAGTTCCAGAGCTGCAAGCCCCACAATTCAGCGGAACAAAAGGGCCAGTTGGGCTGACGAGATGGTTTGTGAAGTTGGAATCTGTGTTCCGTGTGAGTAACTGATCCGAGGGGAATAAGTCTAAGTTTTAGAAGTTGGAATACGTTTTTAGTGATTCTTGAAACATAGCCTTCGTAATGACAAAATCTACCAAATGAAGCAAATAAATGCTTTTTTAGATGATAAAGTCAATTACTTTATCATAAATGGGGCTAATATCAGGGGTAAAAACGTGACTTTTTAGCCGATATCAGTGATCGAGTTAAGTCACCATCATCCCCACCAATAATGTCATACCCCCAAATAGGGCTGGGGGTAAATATGACATTTCAATATCATCACACAAATATATAAGCGAGAACGACTCTAAATGAGACGTTTAATAAAATCAATAATATTTGCAGCGGAAACGAAATTGTTTTACATGATAAATCCAAAGGTAATAAATGTTTAACAAATGATAAATTCTAAGTATGTGGACTCCAATGCATCAGCTAGCAAGCAACATAGGGCAGCACATAAGCTAATCTTCACCTGAGACAAACATGCTTAAAATGTCAACACAATGGTTGAGTGAACATCATAGGTTTAATAATCAATAAGTTTAGACCACAAGATTTATTTCAAAACATCAAAATATTCAATATGCCATGAGTTATAATATCGAGCTAAACATTAACCCCTGACACTGTACGGGTGTCGGTAATCATTATTATGTACCCCCTTGACGATCGGTCAATGGGTAGAGATGTCGCTCTCAATAGGCCTACACACAATAATTAAGCTTGCAACATTTAAGTTCCAGCAATTAACGATATTATGGTGGGGATTTGCATGTAAAGATACAATCAATACAAGTTAACAAAAGTCTCACGAAGTTGCATATCAAAAAGTTTAGGCACTTGTGTCTAAATTGTAAATCATTTAAAAGCAAGCATATGTCTCACCCCAAGATTTATAAAATACATTAAAATATGTAAAAGCGGGGCTATGAGTTCACCTTAGTAGCACAGAAGAGTTATTCCACAAGAGAAATGAATTGAATGGACGTGATCGAGATCTCAACCTAGAGATAGAATGTATGATCAGATATTTCCTAACAGACATAAGTATAACAACTATACTAGTGATAAGGGTTTTCTAAAAGAAATTCCATTTTCGGAAGGTTACTATTTATGGAAAGTTTCCACTCTTAGTAACTTCCAATTCTTCCAATTATAGAAAGTTCGGGTTTTAATCTTTAGCAAGACGTTGTACAACTTTGCTCAAACCTCGTTGCTATCAAGTTAGTCACTCTGATGATCTGTTGTTACCGGGAGCCCAGGACTCTTGACCAAAATCTATGTCTTGGCATTCGAGATCCACAAGCGGTTCCCATAAGGCAACAAGGACCACCCTAGGTGTAACACCCCATTTTTCTCCGTACATGATATATAGGTGTATTGTGTGGGTACGACTAGAGTTTGAAGGATTTGAGACGTGTTCGGGTGTTAAAGTCTTGTACGCGGGAGAAGGGCTCAGGTTGAGCTTTGGGTCGCGGCGCAACAAACGAGGCCGCGGCGTGGCATTCTACTGAAACAAAGATCAGAAGTTAGGTTTAAAATGATCTCAGACTTAGTCAAATGTCGCGGCGCCACATTTAAGGCCGCGGCGCGGCATACTGCACGAACTAGCACTAGATTCTTGTAATTTTAAATGAAGTTCAAGGGCATTTTGGTCTTTTCATGTTTGAACCAAATTTGAGGCTTTAACCTCATCCACTCATTTCATTTCTTATTTTCTTTTTCCTTTTCTTTCCTATTTTCCTCTCAAAACTTAAAATCCTCAAGTGATTCAAGTGGGATTTTGGAAGGGAAGAAGTGGGCTTTGATCTTGGGCGTAGTTGACAAGTTTTTTCTCCTCGTTCTTAGCAACACGGTGATACTAGTGGTAAGCTCTAACTCCGAATTTCATTTTCGTGTTCATCATTCAAATTTGGGGCTTTTGATTGTATGATTCATAGATGGAACCCATTTAGTTGTTAATTGGAGATTAACACCAAGATTCGGGTTTATAAGTGTTAAAGGCGGGTTTTGGGTTGGTTAATGATTTAACCATGTTTAAGACTTGTAAATGGTGTACAATCACTAGCAATAGTGATTATTGGTGTTTTGGAGACTTTTAGGGTTTTCGTGGTTGACTAATTTTAACTAGAGTCAAAATTAGGGTTTGTTGAGGATTATGACCCGAATGTCGATTCGATGAGGTTTGTAAACTTAAAATGGATTAAGTTGAAGTATAAAACCGAGTTAAACATGTTTTGGTGTCAAAACTTGTAAATGGTGAGATTTTGACCTTATGGGTCAAAATTAGGGTTTATGGGCGATTTTGAGAACGATAAGTGTTTAACACTTGTGTTCGGGTTTAATTGGCATATTAGGACCATTATCACTTGTGTTAGTGATTATTGGTTAGTTTGGGCGCGGTTTGTCCTTGGAAGTGCATTTGGGTCGAAATTGCACTAAGTGTTGAATTGGGTTGGTTTGTAGATCCAATCTAAGTGTGTTGTTGAATTTGTGATAATGGATTAGGTACTTTCCATTGACGAGTTGCGGATTACTTGGAAGCATTTCTTCAAGGCGACAAGGTGAGTGTTAATATCCTATGTGCATATGTATGTGTAAGATGGGTGCGGGTCGGGTGAAGTGATTCTCGGCTATAGAGCTCACTTCACATATAGGTGGATTTGATGGACTTTTGTATGAGTCCAATTGGCACGGTTGTGCATTTTGGTTGACCACCTTTGGCGAGGTACACGTTTTGTGTGTACGTTATCACACGTGGTTGTGATGTGGATGTTATAACCCCAATGGCGAAGGGTTAGTATTGTGTTGCGTTTTGGATAACCCGATGATGTGGGTTTTGTTTTGGGAAGTGAATCTCGGGTAGTGCGGATTCATGATGACTCGGGTTGTTCGGTCATCTTATTGATGAGGTAATGAATTTCGGGTTGTTCTAATTCATTGAGGCTCGGGTAGTTCGGCCAACCTCGGTTGTTGAATTGGTGGAAAAGTGAATTTCGGGTTGTGCGAATTTACTAAGGCTCGGGTTGTTCGGCCAATGTTCGTATGATTGAGGTTAAGGGGTTAACCTTGTAGTTTGGTAACCTTATTCGTTTATATTGTTATATATATTAATGTATTGTTGTGTTGTAGCTAACCCTCCTGGTGTAGCTTATTGGCGTTGTTCACATCGTCGTTGGTGAACTTGTACTTGTTGATATCTTTAGCTTGTTGCTTAGAGATCGTACGGTATGCTTAGTGTAGTTGCCTTATACTTGGATGCTTCGGTATGCGGTATTGATATTGTGTGGCGTGTCCATTTTATACATATATTTGTATGTAGTGTGTTAACATTCACTAAGCATTAGCTTACCCTCTCATTGTTGATATTTTTATAGGTTCGCATGATGGTAGCTCGGGTAAGCATGGGAATTAGAGATCTTGACTAGTATGTCTTACCCCGTCCAAATTCTCTTGGACGAATACAATAACATCTGGTTCCATTGCGATGATCGACTCCAAGTAATGTCTTTAAAATGAGCAAATGCACAGCGGAAGGTTTCTTTCACACCTGAGAATAAACATGCTTTCAAGTGTCAACCAAAAGGTTGGTGAGTTCATAAGTTTATCATAAAACAGTAAAATTCATCATTTTGATAGACCACAATATTTAAATGCTGCATGGTACAAATGGGCCCGAATCCTATACCCACCTGTAATGTACATGCGATATCTTTTAAAAACAGTACACATTTCTCATGTACGAAAACCTTTTTTCATAAAACATAGTAACCGTACACATATCTTGTGCACAAAATAACATGCACATAACCTGTGTATAAAATCATTCTCTCGATATATAACATTCCCATCAACTGGTGGCAATCATCATATCCACATAATTCAATAGTGGCAATTATCATGTCCACATAATTCAATGGTGGCAATTATCATGTCCACATAATTCAATGGTGGCAATTATCATGTCCACATAATTCAATAATAATCCGCAGAACTTCTGTCTGCATAATAATTCATTCGAGGAATGTTTCACTTGTGTCTATCTCGTCAAACATTTATAAAAGCATTTCATGTATTCACAGTTCAAAATATATTTCATAAGCATTTAATAAAGCAGTTGTAAAAACAGTGCATGTATTCTCAGTCCCAAAAATGTAAAGAGTAAAAGGGAGCAAATGAACTCACGCATATAAATGTTGTAAAACAGTTAATAAAGCATTTGCATGTATTCTCAGCCCAAAAACGTAAAGAGTAAAAAGGGCAAATGAAACTCACCATACTGTATTTTGTAGTAAAAATACATATAATAACATGGAACAACTGAACAATGCAGGGTTGGCCTCGGATTCACGAACCTATATCATTCATATATATTAATACATATAATCTTAATCGAGCAAATTTATATATATTTAGTTATGTATTACGATTAATATTTATATATAATTTTATTAATACATATGATATATTATAATGCTTAGTTGATATATAAATTAGTTAACGTTACATCAATATAAATAATATTATATCATAATATTAAGTAATATTAGTATACTTATGTAATAAATATATTTTTATATTGATCTCTTTGGTTTGCAAAATAATATTTATAATAATACTAGAATAAGTATAATAATAGTAATAATAATTTTAATACTAATAATAATAATAATGATAGTAATAATAATAGTTTTAATAAAATTGATAATGATAACATAAAAATGATAGTTTTTATAAAGATAATATTTTTAATAATAATGGTAATTTTATTAAAAATGATAGTTTTAATAGTATTTTAATAGTCATATTAATAATAATGCTGATATCAATGTTAAATGAGAATTCTAATACTAATATTAATAATAAGGATACTTAGTAATATTAAGAATGATAATACTAGTTTTTAATAAAAGTGATTGATTTAAAAATAATGATACTTTTAATGATACCGATAATAATAATAACTATAATAATAATAATACTAATAATACTTAATGATAATACTAGTAATAATGATAAAAATATTAATCATACTAATAATCTTATTACTAATATTGATAATAATAATAATAATAATTACTTAATAATAACAATAATAAAAATAATGAAATAATAATAATATTAATAATAATAATAGTTAAGGTTATACCTCACAAGAATAGCTAAAAAAATATAGTACTTCTGCTCGGGCTCGAACCCATGACCTCTCGTTTAACCAACACCACATCAAACCACTCCTCTATTTATGTTTGATCTGTAATAATCGTTTCCTATAAATATATAACTCGTACTGTTCTGTTTCTTATCCTTCTTCTTCTTCACGAAATTAGTCGACCAGAATTATATCAATTATATATCATTAACTATCATTTATTATATTTATCACAGTTTCATCATTATCGCTAAACATCATTGAGTAATAACACCCTTATCACTAATTATCATCCTTAATCATCATCGATTCCTAATCGTAACCTAAACCTATCAACACATCATTTCTCTTGGTTTTATCATCTATTATCATTAAATCATTATCATTATCATCCTCGCATATAGAATCACCTCACCGTATAATTATCATAACCGCATCTTAATTGAATCTAGTCATCATCGCTATCATCACCATCATGTGCTACCTCTTCATAATTTTCGATGTTGTAGGCTATTGTTAAATTTGTTTTATGAAGGATTGCAACAGAAGACGGCAAAAAATAAGGAGATACACAAAGTGGCGGTTGAATTTTCGAGCAACAGCAGAAACACGGCTTAGCAGCATCCCAACAAACAAAGTATCTTGGCCCTCGGCCCAACAGAAAAATAGGAAAGGATATGTCTCGGTCCCCAAATATTACAAGCCCAAAACCTTACAGCAACTTATCGATTTGAAATAGGGTTTCTTAGATTCTTATAGTGATTAACAGTAAGGAAAAGATTATAAAATAGAACAAGTGGTAAGGTGGGGTCTTCAGTTAAAAGAAGCAGGCAAGCAGCATAAACTTTCGTGGCTATCCTCATCCAAGTAATCTCGTGTACAGCTCAATTCAAATAAATAAATCACCCAGCTGTATTAATTTAAAAAATATCGATTCCTTTGTATCCTACTAACGGGAAAAAAAAGTAAGTGGTGTATCCCTTTATTCAAAGTGGTCGGCTATCAATGAAAATATATTCACATCACTTTTATTAGTTATCAAATGGGTTTAGTGTTTAGGGGTTCCACAAAGAGAGAGAGTTAAAGGTGGTTTTTGCGTTGTGATCAAAACAGAAATAAAAGAATACGTAGAAGTGGATAACAATGATGGTGTTCGGTTTTGGACAGGATCACAAACAGGAACAGAAGGATAATGGTTATGGTGAGGTGACTTAGGTGGTGGGTGTTCACGATATATTCTGAAACAATTTCGCAGCAGTAACAAGTAGCATCAAAGGTGATGTTCTATCAAGTAATGACAAGAAAATGGTGGTGGTTTTATTACGATGATAACCTAAACAGCAGCCGGTTCCCATGGTGTCTTTGAGTGGGTTTCATTTTTATCATGTTCAAATAGAAACCAGGGATGAGTAGTAGTAATCGGGGTGGTGATCTAGAATAGGTGTCAATCATAAGGGCAACAAATCGAATGTACTTGGTGTTTTTGCGTGGGTTTGTTGATGGTGATCAACAAGAATGATGAAGGTTTTGAATTGGTTGTCGATGGTTGTTTGTGGGTGTTCCGGTGATTGCCGATCAAAAGAAGAGATGAAGAAAGGAAGAAGAACAAGACAAGTGGTGAATTATTGTATAGTTGTTCTTGTGATTTGATCGGTTATGAACTAGAAACAATAATTAAAATTTGGTGTGTTAGTGTATCCCTATTACATTACATTATTTATATATATATATATATATATATATATATATATATATATATATATATATATATATATATATTATATGCAGTTTGCATATATGCCCATGTTAATATGTAAGTCAAATTAAAAACAGTATCCTATATTATATAATTATCATCTATTATTGTATGTGATTAACAACCGAACAAAGAAAGAGATCTCCAAATCTCACTTTTCTTTTTTCTTTTTTTAAAAAAAAAAGACAACAAATTCACGAGAGGAAAAGAAGATACAGATATGGATATTCAAAAGATTATGTAACTTATCTGTTTTTATCTGTACATTATATATTAATATTAATAATTAATAAGTATATTAATAATGATAATAAATTTATATAACAAGTTAATATTAATACATAACTATTTACATCAAATGAAATATTATACACTCTACACATATTAATTATAAATTATTCATACTAATTGTAAATGTTCTTTCGTGAGTCGTCGGAAGCGGTCGAAGGTCACATGAATATATGAACATCGTTTCAAAATTTTCTAGACTCAACATTACATACTTTGCTTATCGTATCGAAATCATATAAAGATTAGTTTAAATTTAGTCGGAAATTCCCGGGTCGTCACAGTACCTACCCGTTAAAGAAATTTCGTCCCGAAATTTGAGTGGGATCATCATGGCTGTCAATAAGTATGTTTTCATGACGCATACGAGTTAAAAATAGAGTTTTATCATCATTGAGTAATATGAATAAAACAATTCGATTATTCGAAGAGTACAAATGAAGCTATCACGAAATAGTGCAATGAGAAAGACAAATTTCAATCATAACTTTTGACTAGTCATGGTTGAATTTCGGAATTCAAGGGATTTAAAGAAAATCTTGGAAATCTATAAGATCTGTTTCTTCAGAATTTATGGAAATTAAGATTTCTTTTAATTAAATGCAATCATCTGTCTCGATTGCTTTGTCTGTTATTTTACTATAAATTCATTTCTTCCGCTCCATTATTTCCACCATTCCTATACTTCTTTCCTTATTTCCTACTTCTAAAAGATTGTGAAAATGCTTAATCCAGTTCTGGTCCTTGACATTATTCTGACTATCGCAACAATCATTCTTCTATTCCAACTCCCACTGGAACAATCTGATTACTCCTACTATCACCTTGGGGTGATACTATTCTTAATTATATCGTGTCTTTATGTTGCTATTCGTATTAATATCCACGATTTGTAACTTCCGTGTTGTTATTGGGCTTTATATTTTCTCTTATATTTTGGAGTTCTTTGCCTTTTTATTATCCTCCCGACCTCTAGTAAAGCGAGTAATGGTCCAGAATTCGTAAGTATGGAATTTCGGATAAACATCATGTTCAAAATAATAAAGAATGTATTAGCACGATTTGATTTATCAAATTACCAGAATCACGGAGAATAGAACTATCAAGAATATACTTTATTAATAGGTTCAGAAATTAAGCAGAATGAAAGAGTTAGGTAACATGGCATATGATGACGTTATAATCTGTGAATCATCACGTCCCACTAGAAACTCAGCATGACTTACTGTAATATAATCACGTTGATCAAGTGTCATTATATTATACTAACTCATGCATCAGTTCCCAACATTACTTCAATAACATTCATATTTAAGCTCGAAAGTTTACAGAATATAAAAACTAACAGTTTCTATATGATGTAACACTGATAGCACTAAGAGATTAATGATTTTCAGATAAGAATAGTTATGAAAATATCTTCAGAAATATGGAGGATATTTATAATGAAAGATACGATGATATCTTGGAATTTCTAATATCGGAGGATGGTGAAGAAAATTTGTCCGCAAGAGTTTAGAGTCAGAAGCAAGGTATTCGCTAAAGATTTCAGCAGGCATTAAATCATTTAGATTCTTTGAAGTCAAACTTATTCTTTGTGATTTGTCCACAGCTTCCTTCATAGTTTCGCATAATCCGCCTTTCGGTACTAAATTTTCTATTGAGTGTTTCCAATACTCCATTCTTTATCATCAAACTTTCGACGGTTAAGGTCATTTACGGTTGTCTACGGTTTCTGCTGCTTCATTCAGCTTCCTCAAAATTTGGAGTATTGATTCGTAGACTGGGTGCTCTTCAGAATTTCAGAATAAAAGATCATAATTCTAAGATATAAATGCTATATGTATTCATATATCTGTTGATGTAGACATGCTGCGAGATTTCAAAATACTGATTGCAAATTCTCGATAATTAGAATGGCAGTTCTCGTTATAAGATGTGAATGAGTATATGATAGAGTTTCAATGAGTATAAAGATTTTTTGGAAAGTCAAAGATCAATGGAGTTGCTGGCAAGTTTACTTCTAATGTGGTGGAATATAAACAGTTCCCCTGTAACGATGACGAAAGGTAAACTTATATATCAAAGTTATAATAAGGTTTATTCAAATGAAATGTTGAAATTGGTTTGTTGAAGCTGTGACATAATTGGCTACTTTGAAAAGGAATTGCATTGTTATTTTCGGTAATAGCAATGCCGAAGGAGCTAACACAGATGCGTGTTAAACATTTACTCAGGTTCCGAGTATTTTTCAGGTGCATAATTATATGCATAAATCTTTTCTTCCGTGGATGAAGTGCAGTTGGTTCATCCTTTCGATTGAGGTGTTTTCAAGAATCATGAAAGATTTTAAACGCAGATTGTAATCGTTAAGATACAAATGAAGTTTAAATGAAATTAAGTGGCAAACTTGAAGAATTGTTTAGTTTCATATGTTATAGTTAATATTTTAATTCATTTTAATTGTTCAATGTTGGTACTCTACAGTCGATAGTCCACAGTTGACAGTCCAATAATTCATATATAATTTAATATATAATATTCGAATTAATTAATACGTATCGTGACCCGTGTACATGTCTCAGACTCGATCACAACTCAAACTATATATATTATTGTAGAATCAACCTCAACCCTGTATAGCTAACTCCCGCATTACTGCATATAGAGTGTTTATGGTTATTCCAAATAATATATATGGATGCGTCGATATGATATGTCTAAACCTTGTAGACGTGTTCCGATATTTAAAGTGCGTAAAATAAGTAACTGAAATTAAATGACGATAAATAAAATTGCGAGAATATAAATTGCGATAAATAAACTGCGGTAAATAAATTACGATAATTAAATTGTGATAAATAAATTGCGATAAAATAAAATGTAATACGGAATTAACAGTTAGCTAGGAACAGTTTGCTAGGATCTTGTTAGCGTGATTTCTTAACAAAATTTCATAATGTTAATTAGTCTGTTTCTAATCAATTTTTATTGTGTCCATTATTTCTTAATTATGCCACTTGTTGGATTCTGATAGGTCAAAATCCAAATATGAAATTGAATTTGAATGAAAATAGTTATTCTTTGGTGAACGGATACGTATATCGGTGGTTGTAAATAGGATAGTAAATGATCGTTGAATCAAATTCGAAGAATGTACAGTGTAACTTATTAATGCGAAATCCAAATATTTCTAGGGTATTACCTACCCGTTAAAATATTTTCACCATTAACAGTTTGTACAAATGATGTTTTAATTACAAACTTTATGAAAACATATATACATATGTATATTTTCTTCAGATGTAATCATGGATTTAATGAGTCAATATGATATTTAACTCATTTGATTTACCGTTAGAACAAGAATATATAATCTCTAAAACATTAGAGATTACATAATCGCCATGTCGAATGAAGATAAAATAGATAGAACGATACGTAGTACGATGATTATATTCGAGGTACAGAATGAGATATTGGGACAAGTGATGTTGAAATTTGGGTTGTTAGTGGTACTGTTGGTGCCGGTGATTTGGATGAAGCTGGTACGTTTTGCACCATATTTTCCAAGACTACAACTCGTGCGCGAAGTTCGTTAACTTCTTCTATTACACCGGGATGATTGTCGGTTCGGACGAGCGGATGAATGAGGTTTAGAATCTGAGATAGTATATGATCGTAATGAGATACTTTGAAAATGAGAGAGAAAATGGTGTCTCGAACAGGATCGCCGGTAAACGTTTCAGGTTCATTGTCAAGAGGTGAATTCGGTTGGTGGAAGGGATCGCCTTCTTCGCATCTCCATTGATTAAGTCGACTACGAAACCATCAGATTAATTGGGGATGGATGATTGGTTGATTCATTCTGGTGACACTGCTTTCGGAGTTTAGGTGAAACTCCATATCAGAATAGCTGTCGGAATCCTAGAAATTCGAACTGGTTGAGGGATTCATCTCGTACGATCAGATGAAGAACTTTTCGATAAGAAATAGATTATAGGATGTAGATTAGTACCCTGCAACACATAATTTATATATGTATATATAATACTAAAATCCCATAAGTTACGGAGAAATCTACTGAATTTGTCAGGAAAAGTCTACAGTAACAGATGTGCTAAGATATGAATTAGCAGATACGCTAAGATACGAATCTTGTCTATACACTATTCATGCAATCATTGCAGTAAGATGTGTCTAGACTAAGAATGATAAGCAGGTACTTTCCTAAGGATGATAAGCAGATGATTTCCGACACGAAATGATAAGCAAAACTTTTGACATGCAGACACGGTCGAAGTCCAGACTCACTAATGCATCCTAACAACTATCAGTTAGACATACTAATGCAAGACCTGGTTCGCTAAGACCACCGCTCTGATACCACATGGCATACCCCGTCCAAATTCTCTTGGACGAATACAATAACATCTGGTTTCATTGCGATGATCGACTCCAAGTAATGTCTTTAAAATGAGCAAATGCACAGCGAAAGGTTTCTTTCATACCTGAGAATAAACGTGCTTTCAAGTGTCAACCAAAAGGTTGGTGAGTTCATAAGTTTATCATAAAACAGTAAAATTCATCATTTTGATAGACCACAATATTTAAATGCTGCATGGTACAAATGGGCCCGAATCTTATACCCACATGTAATGTACAGAGTAAGAGGGAGCAAATGAACTCACGCATATAAATGTTGTAAAACAGTTAATAAAGCATTTGCATGTATTCTCAGCCCAAAAACGTAAAGAGTAAAAAGGGCAAATGAAACTCACCATACTGTATTTTGTAGTAAAAATACATATAATAACATGGAACAACTGAACAATGCAGGGTTGGCCTCGGATTCACGAACCTGTATCATTCATATATATTAATACATATAATCTTAATCGAGCAAATTTATATATATTTAGTTATGTATTAGGATTAATATTTATATATAATTTTATTAATACATATGATATATTATAATGCTTAGTTGATATATAAATTAGTTAACGTCACATCAATATAAATAATATTATATCATAATATTAAGTAATATTAGTATACTTATGTAATAAATATATTTTTATATTGATCTCTTTGGTTTGCAAAATAATATTTATAATAATACTAGAATAAGTATAATAATAGTAATAATAATTTTAATACTAATAATAATAATAATGATAGTAATAATAATAGTTTTAATAAAATTGATAATGATAACATAAAAATGATAGTTTTTATAAAGATAATATTTTTAATAATAATGGTAATTTTATTAAAAATGATAGTTTTAATAGTATTTTAATAGTCATATTAATAATAATGCTGATATCAATGTTAAATGAGAATTCTAATACTAATACTAATATTAATAATAAGGATACTTAGTAATATTAATAATGATAATACTAGTTTTTAATAAAAGTGATTGATTTAAAAATAATGATACTTTTAATGATACCGATAATAATAATAACTATAATAATAATAATACTAATAATACTTAATGATAATACTAGTAATAATGATAAAAATATTAGTCATACTAATAATCTTATTACTAATATTGATAATAATAATAATAATAATTACTTAATAATAACAATAATAAAAATAATGAAATAATAATAATAATAATAATAATAATAATAATAATAATAATAATAATAATAATAATAATAATAATAATAATAATAATAATAATAATAATAATAATAATAATAATAGTTAAGGTTATACCTCACAAGAATAGCTAAAAAAATATAGTACTTCTGCTCGGGCTCGAACCCATGACCTCTCGTTCAACCAACACCACATCAAACCACTCCTCTATTTATGTTTTATCTGTAATAATCATTTCCTATAAATATATAACTCGTACTGTTCTGTTTCTAATCCTTCTTCTTCTTCACGAAATTAGTCGACAAGAATTATATCAATTCTATATCATTAACTATCATTTATTATATTTATCACAGTTTCATCATTATCGCTAAACATCATTGAGTAATAACACCCTTATCACTAATTATCATCCTTAATCATCATCAATTCCTAATCGTAACCTAAACCTATCAACACATCATTTCTCTCGGTTTTATCATCTATTATCATTAAATCATTATCATTATCATCCTCGCATATAGAATCACCTCACCGTATAATTATCATAACCGCATCTTAATTGAATCTAGTCATCATCTCTATCATCACCATCATGTGCTACCTCTTCATAATTTTCGATGTTGTAGGCTATTGTTAAATTTGTTTTATGAAGGATTGCAACAAAAGACGGCAACAAATAAGGAGATACACAAAGTGGCGGTTGAATTTTCGAGCAACAGCAGAAACACGGCTTAGCAGCAGCCCAACAAACAAAGTATCTTGGCCCTCGGCCCAACAGAAAAACAGGAAAGGATATGTCTCGGTCCCCAAATATTACAAGCCCAAAACCTTACAGCAACTTATCGATTTGAATTAGGGTTTCTTGGATTCTTATAGTGATTAACAGTAAGGAAAAGATTATAAAATAGAACAAGTGGTAAGGTGGGGTCTTCAGTTAAAAGAAGCAGGCAAGCAGCATAAACTTTCGTGGCTATCCTCATCCAAGTAATCTCGTGTATAGCTCAATTCAAATAAATAAATCACCCAGCTGTATTAATTTAAAAAATATCGATTCCTTTGTATCCCACTAACGGGAAAAAAAGTAAGTGGTGTATCCCTTTATTCAAAATGGTCGGCTATCAATGAAAATATATACACATCACTTTTATTAGTTATCAAATGGGTTTGGTGTTTAGGGGTTCCACAAAGAGAGAGAGTTAAAGGTGGTGTTTGCGTTGTGATCAAAATAGAAACAAAAGAATACGCAGAAATGGATAACAATGATGGTGTTCGGTTTTGGACAGGATCACAAACAGGAACAGAAGGATAATGGTTATGGTGAGGTGACTTAGGTGGTGGGTGTTCACGATATATTCTGAAACAATTTCGCAGCAGTAACAAGTAGCATCAAAGGTGATGTTCTATCAAGTAATGACAAGAAAATGGTGGTGGTTTTGTTACGATGATAACCTAAACAGCAGCCGGTTCCCATGGTGTCTTTGAGTGGGTTTCATTTTTATCATGTTCAAATAGAAACCAGGGATGAGTAGTAGTAATCAGGGTGGTGATCTAGAATAGGTGTCGATCATAAGGGCAACAAACCGAATGTACTTGGTGTTTTTGCGTGGGTTTGTTGATGGTGATCAACAAGAATGATGAAGGTTTTGAATTGGTTGTCGATGGTTGTTCGTGGGTGTTCCGGTGATTGTCGATCAAAAGAAGAGATGAAGAAAGGAAGAAGAACAAGACAAGTGGTGAATTATTGTATAATTGTTCTTGTGATTTGATCGGTTATGAACTAGAAACAATAATTAAAATTTGGTGTGTTAGTGTATCCCTATTACATTACATTACATATATATATATATTATATGTAGTTTGCATATATGCCCATGTTAATATGTAAGTCAAATTAAAAACAGTATCCTATATTATATAATTATCATCTATTGTTGTATGTGATTAACAACCGAACAAAGAAAGAGATCTCCAAATCTCACTTTTCTTTTTTTCTTTTTTTTTAAAAAAACACAACAAATTCACGAGAGGAAAAGAAGATACAGATATGGATATTCAAAAGATTATGTAACTTATCTGTTTTTATCTGTACATTATATATTAATATTAATAATTAATAAGTATATTAATAATGATAATAAATTTATATAACAAGTTAATATTAATACATAACTATTTACATCAAATGAAATATTATACACTCTACACATATTAATTATAAATTATTCATACTAATTGTAAATGTTCTTTCGTGAGTCGTCGGAAGCGGTCGAAGGTCACATGAATATATGAACATCGTTTCAAAATTTTCTAGACTCAACATTACATACTTTGCTTATCGTATCGAAATCATATAAAGATTAGTTTAAATTCAGTCAGAAATTCCCAGGTCGTCACATAGTATGCTTTAGAAGATCTTGCTTTTGTACTTGATTAGGATTTGGGTAGCGTAGTCCCAAATCACCATGCTCGGTTTATGTTTAAATATCGCATTATTGTATTAAGGAGTTTAATTAATTAATGTGTGTTTTAAGTTCGTTGAACTTAATTTGGTAACAAATATGTTTTGGAACCCGTGTAATGGAACCTAAAGTATTATTTAACGCATATTAAAAGGAAAAATTTTTATGGGCCGGTTTTAATACGGGTTGGGTTGTTTCAACCTAGGCCGTAAGTAGCGGTGAGGTTCGTATATAGTGCACGTTATCTTTCGATTATAACCTTCACATTAAGCTTAAGTCATAATCTATGTTATTATTATATTTATTAATGACTCAATATTTATTTAAATCATATTTATAATAAAAGTATTAATAATTATCCTATAATTATTTATTAATAATATATTACGATAGTTAGTATTATAAACTTTTAATTATTATATAATAACCAAAGTATTCTATTAATAATTAAATATTATTATTATATTTATTTATTTATAATTTATAATTATCTTTACTTTTAAATTAAGTAAATATCTAAATTACATTAAAAATAATATCCCTTATTTTTCTACTAATTACTAGGTAATTCTTATTTAATTATAAATAATATTTCAATAATTACAAAAATTATTTTTATAAGTCCTACCACTATTCTAAACAGTTTTTAAAAGTTTATTATTATTTTTAATGTTTTACACAATTACTATCCTTTTATTTATATTAATAATAACCGAATAGTAAGTAAATATAGATTAAATACCTATAATAATATATAAATCAAATTTTCGACTCTAATAACTTTTATAAACTAAATACATTCTTTAAAAATTATTTTTTGTATTTTTATGTGTTTAAATGATTTAATTCTAATATATATACATATATATACATCGAATACATAAAATAATAAAAATAATTATTCTATTGATCAAAATAATATATAAAAATATGTTTTACCTTAGAATATTAATAATAAAAGTTTTCATCAGTAAATATATATTTATTATATTCGTTTGATATTTATTCTAATTTTTATTGATTTCGGCTTACAAAAGCAATATTAATTTATATAATTTTGAATTTAATTTTTATAAAATATGTACTGACCTAAATAATTAAGCTTAATACTATACTTTACTAGAAAAATAATCATATAATTTATTTAGCCTTTTTCCTATTTTTTTATAAATAATTACATATACCGTATATATATATACACTTAATAAACTATATTTAATTAATTAAAAATATAAAATCGAATTATTAATTAGTAACATTATTTTTCCTAGATCTTATATTACTTATTAGTATTTATCATGCATAATATATAATTTATAAACTCGTTATATATTTATTTATGTATCGGCTGAAAAAGAACAACAAATAAAATTTTTACAAATATAAAAACGAATTGTTTTTCTAAAAAATCAATTTTTTTAAATCCCATTCAACATGTTAATAATTTTCATGTAAAAAGTTGGATTTAACTAAGCTTGTAAAATAAAATAAAATAATTATTGTTGTTGTTTTATTTCGGCCGAACAAAAAAAAGAAAGAAAAGGAAAGAAAAAAATGAAAGAAAGAAAATAGAAAAGGAAAAAAAAACGTACAAATTAAATTTTAGGGTTTGTGAAAAGCTCCCAAAATTTGGTGATGAGAAATAATGGGGTTTGATGTCCTTATATAGTTTTTCAATTACTTGGAGCCAAAGAAAATTAATTTACAAATTTAATTAAATTTTTTTAATTTTTGGCCGACCTACATTATTAGTATTATTTTTTTTAATTATTTGGAACAATCTAGAATATTTTGCATTTTCTTATATTTATTTATATTTATTTTTATTTATCCAAATATGTATATATTTATATATATATTTCGACATATATACATATAAATATTTATTTTACAAATTTTATATTTATTACCCATTACTTATATATATTCATTTATATACATTTTTATTTATAATAATAAAAATAATAATAAGAATAATTATAATATTAATAATAATAATAATAATAATAATAATAATAATAATAATAATAATAATAATAATAATAATAATAATAATAATAATAATAATAATAATAATAATAATAATAATAAATACTAGGGTTATGGTTTAGTTCATTAAATACGAGTATTAATTACTGCATTTATTATGTTCGGATAACAACCCTAATAATAATGATGTATAAAACAACAATGAAACCCTAAGGGCATTTTAGTCATTTCAGAGTGAAAAACTGAGGGTTTTTATAAATAAAGCTCTCATCATTTTCGGAGCTAGCACCACTCTCCGAATCATCTCCATCACTTTGATCCTCACCGTCAACTGGCAATTCAATAGTTCCCGAACTCCCACTAGAACCTGTATTCACATCAACAAACTTATCAAGCATAACCGGATTATGATTAGAATTAACCGTCACCTTGGTTCCATACAACGAGCTTTCATCAAAAGTAACATCTCTACAACGAATCACCTTCCTCGCCTCATTGTCCCAACACCTAGAACCCATGTCATCCAACCCATACCCGATAAAAGTACATTTTCTTGATTTAGCTTCAAGCTTGTCTTTGTCAATGTATTTGGTTTTCACATACACATTACAACCAAAAACCCTTAAATGAGCCAAACTCACCTTTTTACCGGTCCACTCTTCGTGTTCATGGCATCTGCCCAAAACATCTTTGGTAGACCCGCATACTCCAAGCCCGCTCATTGAGCGTCCGGTTCATGCGTTCGGCAACCCCATTGTGCTCTGGTGTTTCCGGAACTGTTTTCAACATACGAATACCATGTTCCGCATAATAGTCTTTAAATTCTTTGTTGTTGTATTCTCCTCCATTGTCAGATTTCAAGCACTTAACTTTCAAGTTAGTCTCGTTTTCAATAGCAGCTCTCCACACTTTAAAAGTAGAAAACACATCAGATTTAACTTTGAGAAAGTAAACCCATACCTTTCTAGTGGAGTCATCAATGAAGGTGACATAGTAGCGGGAACCACCATGCGACTCAACTGTTGTAGGTCCATAGACATCGGAATGAACAAGTTCAAGCTTCTCCTTTTTTGGCGCAATTCTCGATTTCCTGAATGATACCTTCTTTTGTTTCCCCATAGTACATGACTCACAAAACCCGATATCCACTTTCTTCAAACCCGGAATCTTCCCATTAGAAACTAGCAACTTCATCCCCTTCTCACTCATATGCCTTAATCTTCGGTGCCATAGAGTAGAATCGGACCATACATTACTTGTCACATTAACCTCATCATCATCGAGTACCTCGACAATGTATAAAGTTCCCCTTTTATGTCCCGATGCGACGACTTGACCATCCTTTAGAACACGCCATTTGCGATCACCGAAGGTAGTATGGTTACCTTCTTCATCCAATTGACCTATTGAGATAAGCTTCCCCTTCAAATCCAGAATATACCTCACATCTTTCAAAGTCCAATTTGAACCATTGTATGTCTTCAATGTCACATCTCCAATGCCTCTTATGTCTAAGCGTTTGTTATCCGCCAATCTCACCTTCCCCTGATACGCCTTAAAATTCTTCATCATCTCCTTACTAGGATTAGCATGGAATGATGCGCCCGAATCCATGATCCAGGCTTCAACCAAATTTTCAACACAACACACCAAAGCGTCATCCGTATCCTCGGAAGTGAACTGACTTTATCCACCTTTGGATTCTTACATTGAGTGCTAAAGTGACCCTTTTGATTGCAATTCTAACAAACCGCAGATTCTCGGTCCCTAGAGTTATACCTCTTTTTGAATTTCTTACCCTTCTTCGCACCCTTATCATTCTTCCTGCCCCTGTCGGTATTTAAGAGCAACCCTGTAACAACCCGACTTTTTCCGTTACTATCGTTACTTGTTCGTTAAATATTTAACGGTGATTACTTAGACTTTATATGTTTAATGGATTTAAATGCATACTTGATCCTAGTGGATTACTTAAATTAATATGTTATATTAATTTATGAACTTGTTTCGGATAACGAAATAACTAGAAAACGACACAATTAAGTTAATCGCCTAGAAAGCTTTTCAGTTTACGGAACTCAGAAAAACGATAAAATAATTATTTTTAATAATTATTGACTTTACGAAAAACTCATTTAATTTATTATTTATTTTTTTAACCCGGTGATTTCATTTCAACGACTAGTTAACGTTCTGGAGACCCGGTACGGTTAACGGCAATCGAAACGGACCACGCGCTTACCAAGAGTTAAGCAAAAACGAGCCCAATGACCCCCCTTATAGGGCCATCGGCCGAACTCCCCCCCCCCCCCCCCTAATGAACCCCTTAATGGACTTTAATTTGATTAATTGGGTCATTAGTGATTAAATTAGGTCCAAACCCGAACTATAAATAGAAGTAATTAGCACTAGAACCCTCATAACCCTATTTTATTCTTTTTTTTTTGCCGATTGCTTCCTCCTCCCCCATCCTTATCGTCGATCGCCATCATCATCAATACACCACCCAAAACTTGAAATTAGAAGAAACCCTGTGCATAAACGTTGTTCCTATCGTCGTTCTCTACGCGTACGTACTAGAAATTCATGATTTTAAGGTATAATTGAAAACCCTAATTTTTATAGATCAGTTTTTCTTTCAATTTCATAGTGTAATCAAGGCTAGTGCTCAATTAAATGCGATTAGAGTTGTCTTTGTCGTTAAATTGCTCAATTGTTGTCGTTTGCATGTATCACGAATTTGTATGCCATGGATCTGATAGAATTGGTTTATATACTGATCTTGTATGTTATCTAGATGGATAGGTGTCAAAAAATTAATGAGTTTGGACTTTGATTTCGCTTGATTTCGTTATCTTATGCTCAAGTTATGTGCAATCGAAGTTTTGGCTAGGTTATGCATGTAATACGAATTTTTTTGATTTATGTGCTTTGTGATTTAGATATTGAAATTTGTAGCATTGTATTCCTTGTGAAAAATCATTCATGTTGGACTTAATATTTGCATCAAAAACTTTTGTAATGCTCTCGGTGTGTCAAAACGAAGATTTGGGTTTTAAAGTGAGCTGAAACTGTTTTCGAATGTGAAAGAAATTACCTAGAGTGAAATAGAAATTGTTTAAGACCATGACCTTATGGAATATGATTGTTTAAATGTTCCTTAGTGTATTTCATTTGTATTCTAACTTCTGAAAACGTGAATTGCCATGAGCTAAAAGCTTGCCCAAACGATACGTCTGATTATTGACTAAAAGTGAATGGTCTATAGAGTATGGCTAATCTGTACAAATTGGATAAATGAATGTCTTTGATTATTTTATCACTAAAACTTTGAAGTGTTTGGATTAAGCTCCAATTGAGGTGTCACCTTCATTTCAAGAAACTCAGTCTTGATTCGGTTCATATCAAACGGATTACAATACTGTTCACACACCTTCCACTGAAACTGCTCCCACGTGATCACACTCACTTGCTCCTTCGGTATACTGGAAATCAAAGAATCCCACCAAATCATAGCCCTACCTTTCAATAGTCGACTAACATATGTAACTTTCAGCTCAGGTTCACACTGACACGCTTCAAATACCCTTTCAATTTCTCGCAACCAATTGAGAGTTACAGTCGGATCAGTACTTCCAGAAAACTCGAAGGGTTTGCAATCACGGAAGTTCTTATAAGTATAACTTTTAGGTGGTTACATGTAGGGTTGTTGAAATATTTGCATTTGGTATGGGTTCATCATCATGGGATTTTGGTAAGTAAAAGTGTTTTGCGGTGGCATATAGTATTGGTTAGGTATTTGATTCTGAAACTGGTTCTGGTGCACATTAGGTATTGTTTGGGATTGCGCAGTTGGGAATCCAGATGGTGTATCATCATTTCCAGAATGCCTTGCCAACTCAAGCTCATTAATTTAGTCTTCAGCCTCTTTTAACTTGCTTTCTAACTGAAGAATGTAACTATTCTGATCATCATCAGACTCAACACCCTCTTCTGGTGCTTTGAATGTTCCGGGGTTGGATGGGCCAGTAGCGTTTCTATCAGCCATACCTGTGCTACAAAACAGCTCACATAAAAGCTTAGTGGATATCAGTTAGTTCAAGCACAACTATCACACACATATATATATCCTATTTTCACTTAGCCCCCACTCCCACAGACATGTTTGACTTGCCTCAGGGTTTGGGAACAAAATACGCGCACGTACTTGCTGCCAAACCATGCTCTGATACCAACTTGTAACACTGGCCATTTTTTTTTTATACACAGCGGAAGACTTTATTATCAAACACACTATAAGTCACGTCATTACATTAATCTGAGTAATTAAGTTGAAGTTTACACAACGGTGTTACGTTATTACAAAACATGATTTAAACAAAAGTCCACATCAGAGTAGGGTTGTCAAAAATGTCTTCTGCATTAGCTCACATCTCGACTAGCAGTACCTAAACCTGTAAGGGGTAAATATGTGAGGGATTAGCGCACCGCTAAGTGAATGGAATCTATCTAACAGATATAGCTTAAGCCACACATAAGCTATATAAAACAACAACACAAGCTAACTACCAACTAGCATACAATAAGACAATACGAGGATCGGCGGCTTGTACGAGCACATGACTCTCAGCTGATCGGGCTTGAGTCTACCGATAGTCCCTACTACTCAATTCACAGTATAGTTATCCAGATGCAGGGGATGCATCATTCACACTATACTCCACAATCAGTAGCCTATGGACCCAACCTCCCCTAGGCACGGTTGACCTCATACGGACTCTAACCTCTCCTAGGAACGGTTTCGAGTCCCCAGCCTCCCTAGGCCCGACTGGTGCCATTCACACAGTGTACACATAATTTACACACAATATCAGGCATACTATATTATTCTAACATGGCAATCCCTACACTAAGCATGGAAAAAGAGTCGACCAAAGTAGCATGATATGCTAATTAAACTCTATCCGGAGATAGACCCACTCACCAATTACCAGCAACTACTCAGTTATTATTTCTGAGCTTCCTCTTTGTCCTTATCTCCTGAGAACAACAAAAACCAAGTTAGAATAGTGTTCCAATCGAAATTAGACACACTGACAGCGCATTACAGCAAATCCATAAAAAAACGTTCGCTAAAAATTCATGCTTAACACTTATGCATTTTCAAAATTTACATCCTGAAAAACATAAAAACACGCAGACAGCATAACTGCTATAATTCAACACTTAGTAAAATATTCTGCCCTCAAAGACACACGGTCGACTGTCTTACACAGTCGACCGATTGTGTCCACCCACTCAGTCGAGTGTCTTCTCAATCGGTCGACTGACTAAGTCAAACCATCTGGTCAGAATTCGTACACACTCGGTCGAGTGTGTCACTCAACCGGTCGATCGTCTACACAGTCGGTCGAGTGTCAGGAGACACTCAGCCGAGTGTGTTCATCTGATGAAGAAGATGAACACAGCTACGGGTTTAACCCAAAATTCGCCATTTCTTGCTCTAGAGCTCGTTTCTTACCTCAAAACAGACCAAATCAAGTACACTAAACATCAATAAACACAAACCCACAAGATTTTGACACAAACAACATGAAAATCAACCATTTTGACCCATATTGAACTTTTAGTAAAATTAACACAAAAACTCCATTTTCACAAAGATTAGAGCTTGAAACACTTCGATTCTTACCTTAAAAGACTCAGTAAACTGTAAGGAACATGATGATACACAAGATTTGAGCTCTAGAACACTAATTAGCAATCTAGGGTTTGATGGTGAAGATGAAGTGAGTACGGGTGTGTTTTGGGAAATTTCAAGAGAGATGGAGAGATAAGGGAAGAAAAGGCAGCACAATACACTTATTTGGGGTTAAAATCTCATACCCCATATCACACGGGCATTTATCAGTTATCTACAATCTTTCGTACCTCGTTATGCGGCCCTAACGTAGTCCAAATTAAATAAACAAACCTATTATGTGACCCTTCTCACAAACTGGTCTTAACCAAATAATAAAATAACACTATTCACATAATTAAAAATAAAAGCATATAAAACACATAATAAAATCCTTAGGGAAAAATAGTCTACTTACAACTAGCCCAGGTTCCAGTCTGTTACAAATCCACCCCCCTTAAAGAGATTCCGTCCTCGGAATCTGGTCTTGGTCAAACAAACGAGGGTAGCGGGTTCTCATCAACTCTTCCGTTTCCCACGTAAGATTAGAACCCAAACTGTATTTCCACTCAATCAACACCATCGGTATCTCTTTCTTTCTCAACTTAGTTATCTTACGATCAACTATATGAATTGACTCTTCCACCAACTTTTTACTCAAATCAACCTTTAAATCTTTTAAAGGAAGAAGTTGCGTTTCATCCTCGACTTTACACTTACGAAGATAACATACGTTGAATGTATTATGAATACCAGCTAACTCTGGCAGAAGATCTAATACCACAGTCTGATCATTCAACACTTCACTAATTGGAAACGGACCAGCATATCTTGGTGCTAACTTACCACGTTTACCGAATCTGATAACCCCTTTCCACGGCGAAACTTTCAGATACACTCGTTCACCCACACTAAAGGTTATCGGATGTCTACGCAGATTAGCATACATTTTCTGCCTGTCTCTAGCGGCTTTCAACTTTTCTCGCGCAATTGCAACTTTTTCGGCTGTCATTTGAACAATTTCAGGACCTGCAAACTGTTTCTCCCCAGCTTCTAACCAACAAGTCAGAGTTCTGCAACGACGACCGTACAACATTTCATAGGGTGGCATCCCTATACTCGAATGATATGAATTATTATACGCGAATTCGACCAATGGCAAATGTGTATCTCACGAACCACCGTATTCTAACACACAAGCCCTTAACATATCCTCCAAATTCTGTATCGTTCTTTCACTCTGACCGTCTGTCTGAGGATGATAAGCTGTACTTAAATTCACACGTGTACCCAGATTCTGTTGAAGACTATTCCAAAAATTCGACACAAATCTGGAATCTCTGGCTGAAACGATCGATAACGGCACACCATGTCGACTAACTATTTCTTTCACATACAATTCGGCTAACTCACTTAACGAAGATGTTTCACGAGTAGCAAAAAAATGAGCACTTTTAGTTAGACGATCCACTATTACCCAAATCATATCATGTCTTTTCTTAGTTCGAGGTAGTTTTGTCACAAAATCTATCGTTATATGTTCCCACTTCCACTCTAGAATCTGTAACTGGCGTAACGAACCATAAGGTTTTTGATGTTCTACCTTCACTTGAGCACAAATATGACACTTTTTGACATATCGAGCGATATCTGTTTTCATTGTCGATCACTAATACACTGTTTTCAAATCATGATACATCTTATTACTACCCGGATGTACTGTCAACCTGGATTTGTGAGCTTCTATCATGATTAAATCCCCCAAGTCTCTAACTTTAGGCACCCAAACACGATTGTTTAGGGTCTCTAGTCCCCGTGAGTCATCAATTAAGTCCACTTTTCATTTAGTCATTTGTTCAGATTTAATATGTTCTTCCTCTAAAGCACATGCCTGAACGGTTCTTAAGCTGTTAATCAAATCTGAAGTTATATTCAAACGAAGGAATTTCATATTTTCACTTAAATTTTTACGACTTAGCGCATCTACAACTACATTTGCCTTACCTGGATGGTATTTAATTTCACAATCATAATCTTTGATCAACTCTTGCCATCGTCTCTGACGCATATTCAATTCTTTCTGTGAGAAGATATACTGCAAACTTTTGTGATCTGTACAAATAACACAATGGGTTCCATACAAATAGTGTCTCCACAGTTTCAAAGCAAACACTACTGTAGCCATTTCAGATCATGCACTGGATAATTCTTCTCATGAACTTTCAACTGTCACGAGGCGTAGGCGATTACTTTATCTCTTTGCATTAATACACAACCCAACCCAGCAAATTACGCATCACAGTATACTACGAAGTCATCTGAACCTTCTGGTAAAGCTAACACTGGTGCCTGACACAGTAGCTTTTTTAAAATCTGAAAAGCCTTTTCCTGTTCATCAGTCCATCGAAAGGCTACATCTTTACGAGTCAACTTAGTCAATGGACCTGCTATTTTAGAAAAAATCTTTGATAAACCTGCGATAATAACCAGCCAATCCCAGAACACTCTTAATCTCAGTTGGAGTCTTCAGAGAATTCCAATTCATTACCGCTTCTATCTTTATTGGATCAACCTTTATACCTTCGGCACAAATCACATGACCCAAAAACTGCATTTCACGTAACCAAAATTCACATTTTGAAAATTTTGCAAATAGTTGCTCACATTTCAACAAGTTCAAAACCTGTCTCAGATGTTCAGCATTTTCACTCTCTGTCTTTGAATACACTAGTTTATCATCTATAAACACAATCACAAACTTATCTAAGAACGGACGACACACTCTATTCATTAGATCCATGAAGACTGCTGGCGCATTCGTCAACCCAAACGGCATAACAAGAAATTCATAATGACCATACCTTGTTCTGAACGCTATTTTCAGTATATCAGATTCAGCAACATGAACCTGATGATATCCGGATCGTAAGTCTATCTTAGAAAAGAATGAAGCACCCTGTAACTGATCGAACAAATCATCTATTCTAGGTAACGGATACTTATTATTCACTGTTCTTTTGTTCAATTCACGATAATCAATATACATATGCATTGACCCATCTTTCTTTTTAACAAACAATACCGGAGCACCCCACGGTGAAGAACTCGGTCGGATAAACCCACGATCTAATAACTCTTGAAACTGTGACATCATTTCATGGATTTCAGACGGCGCTAATCGTTATGGAGCTTTTGCAACTGGAGTTGTTCCAGGAACCAACTCAATCTTATATTCAACTTCCCTTACCGGCGGCAGACATGGTGACTCATCTGGGAACACTTCGGGAAATTCTGATACTACCGAAATATCGGCCACTGTTTTCTTTTCTTTCTTCACATCAATCACATATGCAAGAAATGATTCACAACCCTTTGCCATCGACTTTTTTGCTTTCATCATGGTGATCAACGGAAAATTATACCTGCCTCGCTCCCCTCGGGCCACAACACGGGTTTCATCGGTCGAACGAAAGGTAATCATTTTCCTATCACACTTAATATTAGCCCTAAGCGAGCTCAGCCAATCCATTCCTAATACTACATCAAAGCTAGGAATCGGTAAAACAAGCCACCGGGAAAGACTTCCCTTCGATCTCTATACAAACCCTAGACACATATGTTGTGATGGGTGTGGTCTTACCATCGACTACTTCTACATTAACCGGCTTGGTAACACAGTAGCTGGTAAATTCAACTTAGCACAGAAATCTAGGGACATAAAACACCTATTGGCACCAAAATCAAACAATACGCGAGCAGGTATTGAGTTGATTAGAAACATACCGGTGATCACTTCGTCGGTTGCCACATCATTCTCAACCGACATCTGAAAATCTCTAGCCTCTACCGTCGGAGGGTTCTTCCTATTCTGCCCACTCGAGGCACTTGACCCTCCGGCTGATGCCGAACGCGCCCCTGACCCTGCCTCGGAACTACCACTCTTCGACGGACAACTAACTACACGATGCCCTGGTTTGTGACAACTCTAACACACACTATTCGGATATGGGTACGCTGAAGACTCATGCCCAACAACACCACACTTTAAGCATCTTCTTGTAGCCTCAAAACACTGACCACTATGAGAAGATCGACACGTGTGACACTAATTTCCTTTACCTGATCCCAACCCAGTACTACTCTGACCACTTTTACCCTTTGATTTAAACCCACTAGACTTCTTGGATTTAAATCTTGATTGACCATATACTTACCCACCTTGTTGTAGCACATTACCAAACATTCTGTTTCTGGCAGCCTGAACATCACTTTCTACCATCTTAGCCTTCACAACAGCTTGAGACAATGACGTAGCTGTTCTAACAAAAGTTCGGTATTCTAGCAGAATAATATTAACAAAATGCTGGATACGAGATGCTTCGTCTAGCACCCATTGTTGTACAAACCTCAGTTTATCCATAAACTTATCTACTACCTCATCGATCATCATTTGAGGTGTCATCTTCATTTCAAGAAACTCAGTCTTGATTCGGTTCATATCAAACGGATTACAATACTGTTCACACACCTTCCCATGAAACTGCTCCCACGTGATCATACTCACTTGCCCCTTCGGTGTACTGGAAATCAAAGAATCTCACCAAATCATAGCCCTACCTTTCAACAGTTGACTATCATATGTGACTTTCCGCTCAGGTCCACACTGACACGCTTCAAATACCCTTTCAATTTCTCGCAACCAATTGAGAGTTACAGTCGGATCAGTACTTCCAGAAAACTCGGAGGGTTTGCAATCACGGAAGTTCTTATAAGTATACCTTTTAGGTGGTTGCATGTAGGGTTGTTGAAACATTTGCATTTGGTATGGGTTCATCATCATGGAATTTTGGTAAGTAAAAGTGTTTTGCGTTGGCATATAGTATTGGCTAGGTATTTGATTCTGAAACTGGTTCTGGTGCATATTAGGTATTGTTTGGGATTGCGCGGTTGGGAATCCAGGTGGTGTATCATCATTTCCAAAATGCCTCGCCAACTCAAGCTCATTAATTTTGTCTTCGGCCTCTTTTAGCTTGCTTTCTAACTGAAGGATGTAACTATTCTGATCATCATCAGACTCAACACCCTCTTCTGGTGCTTTGAATGTTCTGGGGTTGGATGGGCCAGTAGCGTTTCTATCAGTCATACATGTGCTACAAAACAGCTCACACAAAAGCTTAGTGGATATCAGTTAGTTCAAGCACAACTATCACACACATATATCCTATTTTCACTTAGCCCCCACTCCAACAGACATGTTTGACTTGCCTCAGGGTTTGGGAACAAATTACGCGCACGTAGATGCTGCCAAACCATGCTCTGATACCAACTTGTAACACCGGCCATTTTTTTCTACACTGCGGAAGACTTAATTATCAAACACACTATAAGTCACGTCATTACATTAATCTGAGTAATTAAGTTGAAGTTTACACAACGGTGTTACGTTATTACAAAACATGATTTAAACAAAAGTCCACATCAGAGTTGGGTTATCAAACATGTCTTCTGCATCAGCTCCCATCCCGACTAGCAGTACCTAAACCTGTAAGAGGTAAATATGTGGGGGATTAGAGCACCGCTAAGTGAATGGAATCTATCTAACAGATATAGCTTAAGCCACACACAAGCTATATACAACAACAACACAAGTTAACTACCAACTAGCATACAATAAGACAATACAAGGATCGGCGACTTGTACGAGCACACGACTCTCAGCTGATCGAGCTTGAGTCTACCGATAGTCCCTACTACTCAATTCACAGTATAGTTATCCAGATGCAGGGGATGCATCATTCACACTATACTCCATAATCAGTAGCCTATGGACCCAACCTCCCCTAGGTACGGTTGATCTCATACGGACTCTAACCTATCCTAGGCACGGTCTCGAGTCCCCAGTCTTCCTAGGCCCGACTGGTGCCATTCACACAGTGTACACATAATTTACACATAACATCAGGCATACTATATTATTCTAACATGGCAATCCCTACACTATGCATGGAAAAAGAGTTGACCAAAGTAGCATGATATGCTACTTAAACTCTATCCGGAGATAGACCCACTCACCAATTACCAGTAACTACTCAGTTATTATTTCTGAGCTTCCTCTTTGTCCTTATCTCCTGAGAACAACAAAAACCAAGTTAGAATAGTGTTTCAATCGAAATTAGACACACTGACAGCACATTACAGCAAATTCATAAAAAAGCGTTCGCTAAAAATTCATGCTTAACACTTATGCATTTTCACAATTTACATTCTCAAAATCATAAAAACACGCGGACAGCATAACTGCTATAATTCAACACTTAGTAAAATATTCTGCCCTCAAAGACACACGGTCGACTGTCTCACACATTCGATCGACTGTGTCCACACACTCGGTCGAGGGTCTTCTCACTCGGTCGACTGACTAAGTCAAATCATCTGGTCAGAATTCATACACACTCAGTCGAGTGTGTCACTCAACCGGTCGATCATCTACAAAGTCGGTCAAGTGTCAGGAGACACTTGGCCGAGTGTGTTCATCTAATGAAGAAGATGAACACAGCTACGGGTTTAACCCAAAATTCGCCATTTCTTGCTCTAGAGCTCGTTTCTTACCTCAAAACAGACCAAATCAAGTACACTAAACATTAATAAACACAAACCCACAAGATTTTGACACAAACAACATGAAAATCAACCATTTTGACCCAAATTGAACTTTTAGTAAAATTAACACAAAAACTCCATTTTCACAAAGATTAGAGCTTGAAACACTTCGATTCTTACCTTAAAAGACTCAGTAAACTGTAAGGAACATGATGATACACAAGATTTGAGCTCTAGAACACTAATTAGCAATCTAGGATTTGATGGTGAAGATGAAGTGAGTACGGGTGTGTTTTGGGAAATTTCAAGAGAGATGGAGAGATAAGGGAAGAAAAGGCAGCACAATACACTTATTTAGGGTTAAAATCCCATACCCCATTTCACACTGGTATTTATCAGTTATCTACAATCTTTCGTACCTCGTTAGGCGGCCCTAACGGAGTCCAAATTAAATAAACAAACATGTTCTGTGACCCTTGTCACAAACTGGTCTTAACCAAATAATAAAATAACACTATTCACATAATTAAAAATAAAAGCATATAAAACACATAATAAAATCCTAAGGGCAAAATAGTCCACTTACAACTAGCCCAGGTTCCAGTCCGTTACATGACTTTTGGGTTGACTTTTGTAGACTCGCTTGGACTAGTTGACTTTTACTTGCATATTGAGTCAGTCTGAGCAATAGGACTATGCGTACACTATGGGTTGACATAGTGTGACCTATGTATTTACTTAAGATGACCTATTTGACTAGGTTGCGTTGTTCGATCGTGATTGTTCGACTACCGTACGGTTTTTACCAAGAGATTTTCCGTGCTTTTGCTAAGGTGAGTCTATAGTCCCTACTACTTTTACAGGGATGGGATAACATGCTTTTTACATATGTTTTACATATTAGGCACGAGTAACTAAACAATATACATATAAGTTCAGATCAAAAATCCCTTAGCTTGATTATATTAATTACTTTACGTAAGCTCGACTTATAGGGACGGTACCGTTAGGTTTGAAGAACCTTGCCTCAACCTACGAGGTGCTTATTCTATTGTAACTTGTACACTTGATCGGTGTATGCTTAGAAAGGGTAAAAGGAAGACGCGTAGCGCTTTAACTGTCCATAGAGTTAAAGTTTTATAATCAAGTACTCATGCTTATGTATAATTTTACGATGTTTAATTTTAGAAATCTCGTGGCCTAAATTACAAAATGCTTTACTAAACCTGTAGATTCACTTAACGTTTTTCGTTGACGTTTTGCATGTTTTTATCTCAGGTCCATAGAGGTATTGCTTCCGCATTGCTGAAATTGTCTTGCTTGTTTGCTGCTAGTAGTGGATGTTGTCCAGCATGTTTTCGTCATGTCTTACTTCAAGAATATATATTCACATTGAAAACCGTTTGATTTAAATAATGTTTCAAGTTACTTAAGTTGGTTATTTATGTCAACTGCTTTTCAGAATTATTTTTTTAATAAATGATTTTACTTTGAAAATTAATGCGAATACATTTCGGAAACATCTCATATACTGTCATAACCCATCCAAATCCACCTGGACGAATACAATAACATATGGTTACATTGCGAGGTATTTGACCTCTATATGATACATTTTACAAACATTGCATTCGTTTTAAAAGACAAACTTTCATTTCATCAAAAGTTGACAGGCATGCATACCATTTCATAAAATCTAACTATAAATGACCTAATCTGTCATTTGCTTAATCATAATCTTTAATGAACTTAATGACTTGAATGCAACGTCTTTGAAATATGCCATGAGTGACTCCAAGTAATATCTTTAAAATGAGCAAATGCACAGTGGAAGATTTCTTTCAATCCTGAGAATAAACATGCTTTAAAGTGTCAACCAAAAGGTTGGTGAGTTCATTAGTTTATCATCGATATTAATTTCCATCATTTTTAATAGACCACAAGATTTCATATTTTCATTTCTCATAAACATCATGCATGCATATAGCCATCTGCATAAAAATCATTCATATGGATTGAACACCTGGTAACCGACATTAACCATAATGCATAGAATATCCCCACAGACATCGACGTCTGTATATTAATAATCTCGAAGTACTAAAGCCATCTATAAACATGAATGGGGGTTGTTAGGCCCAATAGATCTATCTTTAGGATTCGTGTCAATTAGGGGTCATTTCCCTAATTCTTAGGTTACCAGACTTGAAGGGCGATATTCGATTTCGATAATCCAAGCATAGAATGTAATTTCGATTACTTGTGTCTATTTCATAAAAAATTTATAAAAGCATCGCATGTATTCTCAGTCCCAAAAATATATATTGCAAAATCATTTAAAAAGGGAGCAAATGAAACTCACTATACGATATTTTGTAGTAAAAATATGCATTCGACGGAACTGAACAATGCAGGGTTGGCCTCAGATTCACGAACCTATGTCAGGTATATATATTAATACATATAATCGTAAATGAACAAATTTATATATTATATCTTAAATTATATATCTTATATATTAAATTTGTATATATAATTAAAATAGTTAATATTTATTTAGTTTTATATATACATATGATTAATATTATTTTAAAAATTAATAATTTGTTATATGTAAATATTTATATATAAAAAAAATCTTGTTATATATATATATATATATATATATATATATATATATATATATATATATATATATATATATATATATATATATATATATATATATATATATATATCATTATATGTAATATTATGGTAGTTGTAATAATTATATTCTTATATAGAAAATATTTATTTGTTATAATAATATGGTTAATATGAAAGTAATAATAATAATGAATATAATAATAATAATATTGATAATAATAGTAATAATCCTAATGTTAATTTTTAGTGAAAAGGATAATAAAAATGAAAATTTTAATAAAAATGATAATTTTAATAATAATGATACTTTTAATAATAATGATACTTTTTGTAAAGACCCGTCCTAATCCATCCGGACGAAGTCCATATCGATTATAAACGATTCACAACAATTGATTACATCGCGAGGTACTTGACCTCTATATGATACATTTTACAAACATTGCATTCGTTTTTGTAAAGACAATCTTTCATTACATCGAAAGTTGACAGACATGCATACCATTTCATAATATAACCAACTATAATTGACTTAATAATAATTTTGATGAACTCGACGACTCGAATGCAACGTCTTTTAAAATATGCCATGAATGACTCCAAGTAATATCTATAACATAAGCAAATGCACAACGGAAGATTTCTTTCGTACCTGAGAATAAACATGCTTTCAAGTGTCAACCAAAAGGTTGGTGAGTTCATTAGTTTAACATAAATAATCATTTCCATCATTTTAATAGACCACAAGATTTTCATTTCTCATAAATATACGTCTCATTCATAGAGACAAAAAATATCATTCATAAGAATTGAACACCTGGTAACCGACTTTCACAATATGCATATAAGAATATCCCCATCATTACGGGATCCTCCTTCGGACATGATATAAATTTCGAAGTACTAAAGCATCCGGTACTTTGGATGGGGCTTGTTGGGCCCGATAGATCTATCTTTAGGATTCGCGTCAATTAGGGTGTCTGTTCCCTAATTCTTAGATTACCAGACTTAATAAAAAGGGGCATATTCGATTTCGATAATTCAACCATATAATGTGGTTTCGATTACTTGTGTCTATTTCGTAAAACATTTATAAAAATTGCGCATGTATTCTCAGCCCAAAAATATAAAGGGTAAAAAGGCAAATGAAACTCACCTAATGTATTTTGTAGTAAAAATACATATCATTAGACAAACTGAACAATGCAGGGTTGGCCTCGGATTCACGAACCTATATTATTTGTATATATATTAAAATGTATAATCGTATTCGAACAAGTTTATATATTATAACTTGAATTATATTTTACACTTATTTAGTTTATGTATATATTTAAAATGTTTAATATCTATATATTTGGTTATATTAATATATCTCTATATATGTATGGTTAGTATTATATGAAAATATTCTTAATTCGTTATATATAAGTATTTATATAAATAATGTTATTATATTTGATATGTGATATATAAACTATTGATATGATTATAATATACGTATTAAGTATAGTTTAAGTACAAAATATTTATTTGTAACGAAAATGATAGTTTTGATAATAATGACTTACTAATAATAATAATTTTCTTAATATTGATAATATTAATATTAATAACGATATTGTTAAAATTGATACTTATGTTAATAATGATAATAATAGTAAAACTAACAATTACGAAAAATGATATTTATACTAATATTAGTGAGAGTAATAATAACTTGTATTGTTTTATAATAACAAGAATAATAATCCTAAACCTATTTATAATAATCATAATAGTACTAAAAATGGTACAATTACTAATATTTACAAAAATAATAATCAGTTGTATTATTTTGTCATTAATTATAATGTTTGTAATGATAATTTTATTATGTTCCTAATAATAATAATAATAATAATAATAATAATAATAATAATAATAATAATAATAAAATAATAATAATAATAATACTTAATAATAATAATAATATTAAGTAATTATAATAACTTTAGTAATAATAACAGTTACAACAATAATAATTGGTACAAACCATAGCAAATCAACAACATTAATATTAATAATAATAATCATAATAATAATAATAATAAGAATAATAATAATAATAATAATAATAATAATAATAATAATAATAATAATAATAATAATAATAATAATAATAATAATAATAATAATAATAATAATAATAATAATAATAATAATAATAATAATTAAGGAAAAACTACCTCATAAAATCGCCCCAAAAAAATTAATGTCCCTGCCAAGGTTCGAACCCGAGACCTCTCATATAACCGTCATCACAAGAAACCCTCTGGGCAGCAGCCCTTTTTCTGAATTATAATAGACCCATTTATATTTAACATGTATCCCTAAATTTCTAATTCATCTTCTTCTTCTACATCTTAATTAATTCTACCATTATCACTCATACTTCATAATCAATTTATTAGACGATTTTAGACTTTAAAACGTTTTTAAAAAACCGTTAATAATTGATTAAATAGATAAAAAAAATATAAGGAGTATTAACCCCTCTGTTGCTCGACGCTGTGAAAAAAAAAACATAAATATGATTTTTGCAATTAAGAACGATTTGGACAAAATTTATATCACAAGACATGTTTTAAATTAATCCCAGAAAGTTTATGAATTGTCAATTTGCCTTAAAACACAACAGGAAACTCGAATTTAATCAAGATAAATCGTTTGACTTTTTACTTCATAACTTTGACTCGTAAAATTAAGATTCAATAGAAGAAATTGGATCTTGAGATTTTTCAAATAGTTTGAGTGATTGATTCCTAAACAAACTGCATTTAAGGATTTGGAAGTAGGATTCAATTTCGATTTATGAAAAAAAAATAGTATGTTCAGAGACTATCGACAAAAAAATATATATATATATACATTGATGAAATTAATAATTTCGATTCTAAAAGAAGAACAATTGGCTGTAACAGAAAATAGAGAAGAAAGGTAATCGATTGAATTCATTACTTGTGAGAGAGCCGAATTATTTAACAGCTAATGAAGTCACAGTTTAATTACTAGGTACAGAAAATAACAAAAAAATATATAAAAGTTGAATATGATTGAAAAATCATTTTGTTGGTATCTGATGAGCTTTTTACGTAATTGAATCAATTTGGAGACAGGTGTACATAATCTTGATAGTGAAAGATAACAAATTGGTACAATCTCCTAATTTTTTTTATATATAATCAGATAATATATATCCTAATAATAATATCAAATAAATAATAATAATTAATAATACTGGTTTCATATTTATCTATATGTGTGTTTCGCATATATTGGTATATTTATCTTTACATATAGAACTATGTTTATATATTTATGTTAAATTCAAAATTTTGGAATTTAACAATTAAAAATATATTAATACTACTAATAATACTAATAATAATAATACTAATAATAATAAAAATTTTAATTACTAATAATGACAATAATATTATAAATGATAATAATAATCTTATTAGTTATATTAATATTTTGAATGATAATAATAATATCAGTAATAATATAATAGCTCAATCGTATCAAATTTCATGTAATAAGTTTTAATAATATTTTTTAATATTAAATGTAATAATGTAACAACTATACTTGTAATTACATATAATATACTATATTATATTATGTGATAACCTTTATTTAATATTTATATATTACAACTAATTATAATTTATATACGTATTTATATATACACATTCATCTTAATTATACTTATTTATTTTGTATATTATTTTTACATAGTTAATTATAATGATTTAATTGTAGTTTATTATCTCAGTTTATTATACATACCATTATTTATATTTAAATATATACATATATATCCATACATATTAGTTTACACCAACTGTTCGTGAATCGTCGGTAATGGTCAAAGATTAATTGAATCCATATAAATAGTTCAAAAGTCAAATGTATGCATGAACACAGTTCAAAGTTTATGAGACTTCAACATTACTAACTTTACTTATCGTGTCGAAATCATATAAGATTCAAGTTTAAATTTGGTCGGAAATTCCCGGGTCATCACAGTACCTACCCGTTAAAGAAATTTCGTCCCGAAATTTGAGTGAGGTGGTCATGGCTAACAATAAAAATGTTTTCATGACGAATATGAGTTGATAAATTGAGTTTTATCATCATTGAGTAATATGGATAAAAATAATTCGATTATTCGAAGAGCACGAGTGAAGTTATTACAAAAGAGTGAAATAAAGAAATAAAGATTTGTCTTAGCTCTTGACGTAGTCAGGTTGAATTTAGAAGATATGGTGCGTCATAGCTTTTGACGTAGAGGGTTGAATTCCGGAATTCAAGGGATTTATAGAAAATCTTAAAAATCTAAAAGATTTGATTTCTTCGGCGAATAAGGAAATTAAGAGCTCTTATAATTAAATACGGTGATCTGCCTCGATCACTCTGTCTGATATTTCCATTATAAATTAAACTTTTTCCATTCCATTATTCGCACCATTCCTATACTTTCCTTCTTGTTTCATACATCCAAAAGATTCTGAAAATGCTTAATCCAGTTCTGATCCTTGTCCTCATTCTTACTATTGCAACAATCATTCTCCTTTTCCAACTTCCACCGGAGGAATCTGTTTTCTTTTACTTCACCCTTGGGGTTATAGTGTTTTTAATTCTCCCGTGTCTTTATGTTGCGATAAATATTGACATACACGGTTTGTGATTTATATGTTGTTATCGGGTTTTATATCCTCCCTTATATTTCGATGTCCCTATTTCTGTTTCCTATAATCATTGTCATCCACAGTTAATACTCCCTCCTATTTGTTACGATTTATACTCCAATTTCTATTTCGGAGCTTTATGCTTTTGTTTTCTTTTCCCGACTTTAAGTCAAGCGAATAAATGTCCAAAATTCGTAGATATAAATTTCGGAATGAACATAGTTAATGTTCTAAGAAACAAATGGTAATAGCACGATATTTGATTCGTCAAATTACCAGAATATCCAGGAAAGATAGAACTATCAAGAAAATATGTTCTTGATATGTTTATATATCAGATAAAATGTAAAAGTCGTGTAACATGGCACATGATGACGTTATAATCTGTGAATCATCATATCCCATTTAGAAACTCAGCATGACTTACTGTAATATAATCACGTTGATCAAGTGTCATTATATTATACTAACTCATGCATCAATTTCCAACATCACTTTAAAAACATTTATATTTTAGACTCGAAAGTTTACAGAATATAGAAGCTAACGGTTTCTATATGATGTAACACTGATAGCACGAAGAGATTAATGATTTCAGATAAGAATAATTATAAAAATATCTTCAGAAATATGGAGGATATTTATAATGAAAGATACGATAATATTTTTGAATATCTAAGATCCGAGAATGATGGAGACTATTGTCTACAAGGGTTTAGAGTAACTAGCAAGATATTCGCTAAAGACTTCAGCAGACATTGAATCATTTAGATTCTTTGAAGTCAAACTTATTCTTTTGTGACTTGTCCACGGCTTTCTTCATAGTTTCGCATAATCTGCTTTTCGGTACTAAATTTTCTATTGAATGTTTCCAATATAATGATACACAGGAAGCACGAAGAGGTATATAATTTCGGACGAGAATATTTATGAAAATATCCTCAGAAATATCGAAGATATTGATGATGATATTTTGAAATTTCTAAGTTCGATGGTTGATGGAGAAAGATTTTCCACAAGATTTTAACATGACATCGGAGCAAGATATTCTTTAAAGGTTTCATCGGATCCAGAATTACCTGGATTCTTTGAATATATGGTATGGTCCTTTTATTTATCCTCGGTCTCCTTCGTGGTTAGCTCAATCCGTTTTCCAGTTCCAACTTTTCTGAGCTTTTCCAACATACTATTCTTTATCATCAAACTTTCGATGATTATGGTCGTTTACGGTTGTCTATGGTTTCTGCTGCTTCATTCAACTTTTTCAACATTCAGAGTATTGATTTGTGACTGAGTGCTTTTCAGAATTCCAGAAGGAGAGATCATAATTCTAAGAGATAAATGTCATACATATAACTGTTGATGTAGATATGCTGTGAGTTTTCAAAGTACTGATTGCTGATTCTCGGTAATTGGTATGGCAGTTCTCGTTACAAGATGCGGATGAGTATATGATAGGGTTTCAATGAATAAATATAATGATTTGTCAGAGAGATTTAAGCCAAGAAGTAACGAGGTTGCTGGTATGTCTGCTGGTAATATGGTGGAATATAAAAGAATTCTCCGGTATCAAAAGGGTAATCGTATATATCAGGATTATAGTAAGGCTACTTCGAATGAAAAGTCGAAGTTGACTTGCTGGAGCTATGACAAAATTGGCTACCTTGAAAAGGGATCGCAAAAATTATTTTTGCTAATAAATGCCAAAGGATCTGACGCGGCTACGTGTTAAACTTTTACTCAGTTGCCGAGAGTTTCTCAGGTGCATAACTATATGCATAAATCTTTCCTTCCGTAGATGAAGTGCGGTTGGTTCATCCTCTCGATTGAGGTGTTTTCAAGAATCATGAAACGTTTGAACGCAGAATGTAATCGTGAAGATATAAATGAGGTTTAAGACAAAATCAAGTGGCAAACTTGAAGAATTGTTTAGTTTCATATGTTATAATCAATATTTTAATTCATTTTAATTGTCCAATATTGATAGTCCACAGTTAGTATTTCAATAATTCATATATAATATTCGAATTAATTAATACGTGTCGTGACTCGTATACATCTCAGACTCGATCACAACTCAAATTATATATATTATTGTAGAATCAACCTCAACCCTGTATAGAGAACTCGATCATTACTGCATATAGAGTGTCTATGGTTATTCCAAATAATATATATAAATGCGTCGATATGATATGTCAAAACCTTGTATACGTGTCCCGATATTTAAGGTGCGAAAAATAAATACAGAAATTAAATGACAATAAATAAAGTGCGTAAAGTAAATAACAGAAATTAAATGACTATAAATAAAATTGCGAGAATATAAATTGCGATAATTAAACTGCGATAAATAAATTAAATGGTAATAAGGAATTAACAGTTAGCTAGGAACAGTTAGCTAGGATTTTGTTACGTAGATTCTTAATAGAATTTCATGTTGTTAATTAGTTTGTTTCTAATCAATTTTTATTGTGTTTATTATTTCTTCATTATGCCACTTGTTGGATTCTGGTAAGTCAAAATCCAAATATGAAATTGAATTTGAGTGAAAATAGTTATTCTGTGGTGAACGGATTCGTATATCGGTAGATGTAAATAGGATAGTAAATGAATGTTGAATCAGATTCGAAGAATGTACAATGTAACTTATTAATGTGAAATCTAAATATTCCTCGGGTATTACCTACCCGTTAAAATATTTTCACCATTAACAGTTTGTATGAAAGAATTTTTTTTTTTTTATTACAATCTTTATGAAACAATATATATACATATATATTTTCTTCAGACGTAATCATGGATTTAATGAGTCAATGCGATATTAAACTCATTAGGTTTACGGCTAGAACTAGAGTACATAATATCTAAAACATTGGAGATTAAGTAATTGCCATGAAGGATGAAGATAGTTTATGTAGAACGATTCATAGAACGATGATTATGCTTGAGGTATAGATTGCGAGGTTGAGATGTATGATGATGTTGTTGTTGGTACTGGTTATGCTGCTGATGGTACTGTGGTTGTCGGTGCTACAAGTGTTGTTGGTGCTAAGGTTGGTGATGATGTTGGTGTAGTAAGTATAGCTGGTAGATCACGCACCATTCTTGTCAGGGTTTCTATCCTACCCTCTATCATTTCTATCCATCCACTCATCTGATTCGATTGATCTTGATTATCAATTCGAAGTTCCCTAACTTCTTCTAATATTCCCCTTCGATTGGTATTCGGAAGTAAAGGTTGAATATTTTCTGAGATTGCAATAACCCGACCTTCGAGGTGAAAAACTTTAGCAAGAAGGGTGAATACAGTGTCGCGCATAGGTTCACCTGTGAGTACATCATTTTCTCTGATGTTAGTAGGTAAGTTTGGTTCGTGGTAGGGCTCGCCTTCTTCATTTCTCCATTGAGTGAGTAAGTCTCGGACCCACCCCCATCTTCTCTAGAAAGAAAAATAACTAAATGGTTGAGGCAATTCTGGTTCATTGACTTTGGAGTCTGCTTCAATATACATCTCGAAATTACTTTCGGAACTAATGGAATCCAAGTTAGGTGTAGGATCCATCTCTCACGGTCAGTTAAAGGGTTTTGATATGAAATGATTTTTCGAATATCGAATGATATTCTAACTATATATAGAATATCTATACATACTTCCAAAGATCCCGTGAATTACGGAGAAAATTAAGGAAACGTGTCAGATAAAGTCTACAGTGACAGATACGCTAAGATATGGATTTTTGTCTATACACTATTCATGCAATCATTGTAGTAAGATGTGTCTAGACTAAGAATGATAAGAAGATAACTTTTTTTTTTAAGGATGATAAGCAGATGATTTCCGACTAGAATTGATAAGCAAAACTTTTGACATGCAGACACGGTCGAAGTCCAGACTCACTAATGCATCCTAATGACTATCAGCTAGACACACTAATGCAAGACCTGGTTCGCTAAGACCATCGCTCTGATACCAACTATAAAGACCCGTCCTAATCCATCCGGATGAAGTCCATATCGATTATAAACAATTCACAACAATTGATTACATCGCGAGGTACTTGACCTCTATATGATACATTTTACAAACATTGCATTCGTTTTTGGAAAGACAATCTTTCATTACATCGAAAGTTGAAAGGCATGCATACCATTTCATAATATAACCAACTATAATTGACTTAATAATAATTTTGATGAACTAAACGACTCGAATGCAACATCTTTTGAAATATGCCATGAATGACTCCAAGTAATATCTATAACATGAGCAAATGCATAGCGGAAGATTTCTTTCGTACCTGAGAATAAACATGCTTTCAAGTGTCAACTAAAAGGTTGGTGAGTTCATTAGTTTAACATAAATAATCATTTCCATCATTTTAATAGACCACAAGATTTTCATTTCTCATAAATATACGTCCCATGCATAGAGACAAAATGTAGTGACCCGAACTTTTCCATGTTTATATATATTAATTGAGATTGATATTTACATGATTAAATGTTTCCAACATGTTAAGCAATCAAACTTGTTAAGACTTGATTAATTGAAATAGGTTTCATATAGACAATTGACCACCCAAGTTGACCGGTGATTCACGAACGTTAAAACTTGTAAAAACTATATGATGACATATATATGGTTATATATATAGTTAACATTATATTATGATAATTAAACATATCATTAAGTATATTAACAATGAACTACATATGTAAAAACAAGACTGCTAACTTAATGATTTTGAAACGAGACATATATGTAACGATTATCGTTGTAACGACATTTAATGTATATATATCATATTAAGAGATATTCGTACATCATAATATCATGATAATATAATAATTTAAAATCTCTTTTGATATTATAAACATTGGGTTAACAACATTTAACAAGATCGTTAACCTAAAGGTTTCAAAACAACATTTACATGTAACGAATAACGATGACTTAACGACTCAGTTAAAATGTATATACATGTAGTGTTTTAATATGTATTTATACACTTTTGAAAGACTTCAATACACTTATCAAAATACTTCTACTTAACAAAAATGCTTACAATTACATCCTCGTTCAGTTTCATCAACAATTCTACTCGTATGCACCCGTATTCGTACTCGTACAATACACAGCTTTTAGATGTATGTACTATTAGTATATACACTCAAATGATCAGCTCTTAGCAGCCCATGTGAGTCACCTAACACATGTGGGAACCATCATTTGGCAACTAGCATGAAATATCTCATAAAATTACAAAAATATGAGTAATCATTCATGACTTATTTACATGAAAACAAAATTACATATCCTTTATATCTAATCCATACACCAACGACCAAAAACACTTACAAACACTTTCATTCTTCAATTTTCTTCATCTAATTGATCTCTCTCAAGTTCTATCTTCAAGTTCTAAGTGTTCTTCATAAATTCCAAAAGTTCTAGTTTCATAAAATCAAGAATACTTTCAAGTTTGCTAGCTCACTTCCAATCTTGTAAGGTGATCATCCAACCTCAAGAAATCTTTGTTTCTTACAGTAGGTTATCATTCTAATACAAGGTAATAATCATATTCAAACTTTGGTTCAATTTCTATAACTATAACAATCTTATTTCAAGTGATGATCTTACTTGAACTTGTTTTCGTGTCATGATTCTGCTTCAAGAACTTCGAGCCATCCAAGGATCCATTGAAGCTAGATCCATTTTTCTCTTTTCCAGTAGGTTTATCCAAGGAAATTAAGGTAGTAATGATGTTCATAACATCATTCGTTTCATACATATAAAGCTATCTTATTCGAAGGTTTAAACTTGTAATCACTAGAACATAGTTTAGTTAATTCTAAACTTGTTCGCAAACAAAAGTTAATCCTTCTAAATTGACTTTTAAAATCAACTAAACACATGTTCTATATCTATATGATATGCTAACTTAATGATTTAAAACCTGGAAACACGAAAAACACCGTAAAACCGGATTTACGCCGCCGTAGTAACACCGCGGGCTGTTTTGGGTTAGTTAATTAAAAACTATGATAAACTTTGATTTAAAAGTTGTTATTCTGAGAAAATGATTTTTATTATGAACATGAAACTATATCCAAAAATTATGGTTAAACTCAAAGTGGAAGTATGTTTTCTAAAATGGTCATCTAGACGTCGTTCTTTCGACTGAAATGACTACCTTTACAAAAACGACTTGTAACTTATTTTTCCGACTATAAACCTATACTTTTTCTGTTTAGATTCATAAAATAGAGTTCAATATGAAACCATAGCAATTTGATTCACTCAAAACGGATTTAAAATGAAGAAGTTATGGGTAAAACAAGATTGGATAATTTTTCTCATTTTAGCTACGTGAAAATTGGTAACAAATCTATTCCAACCATAACTTAATCAACTTGTATTGTATATTATGTAATCTTGAGATACCATAGACACGTATACATTGTTTCGACCTATCATGTCGACACATCTATATATATTTCGGAACAACCATAGACACTCTATATGTGAATGTTGGAGTTAGCTATACAGGGTTGAGGCTGATTCCAAAATATATATAGTTTGAGTTGTGATCAATACTGAGATACGTATACACTGGGTCGTGGATTGATTCAAGATAATATTTATCGATTTATTTCTGTACATCTAACTGTGGACAACTAGTTGTAGGTTACTAACGAGGACAGCTGACTTAATAAACTTAAAACATCAAAATATATTAAAAGTGTTGTAAATATATTTTGAACATACTTTGATATATATGTATATATTTTTATAGGTTCGTGAATCAACCAGTGGCCAAGTCTTACTTCCCGACGAAGTAAAAATCTGTGAAAGTGAGTTATAGTCCCACTTTTAAAATCTAATATTTTTGGGATGAGAATACATGCAGGTTTTATAAATGATTTACAAAATAGACACAAGTACGTGAAACTACATTCTATGGTTGAATTATCAAAATCGAATATGCCCCTTTTTATTAAGTCTGGTAATCTAAGAATTAGGGAACAGACACCCTAATTGACGCGAATCCTAAAGATAGATCTATTGGGCCTTACAAACCCCATCCAAAGTACCGGATGCTTTAGTACTTCGAAATTTATATCATATCCGAAGGGTGTCCCGGAATGATGGGGATATTCTTATATATGCATCTTGTTAATGTCGGTTACCAGGTGTTCACCATATGAATGATTTTTATCTCTATGTATGGGATGTGTATTGAAATATGAAATCTTGTGGTCTATTGTTACGATTTGATATATATAGGTTAAACCTATAACTCACCAACATTTTTGTTGACGTTTAAAGCATGTTTATTCTCAGGTGAATACTAAGAGCTTCCGCTGTTGCATATTAAAATAAGGACAAGATTTGGAGTCCATGTTTGTATGATATTGTGTAAAAACTGCATTCAAGAAACTGATTTCGTTGTAACATATTTGTATTGTAAACCATTATGTAATGGTCGTGTGTAAACAGGATATTTTAGATTATCATTATTTGATAATCTACGTAAAGCTTTTTAAACCTTTATTTATGAAATAAAGGTTATGGTTTGTTTTAAAAATGAATGCAGTCTTTGAAAAACGTCTCATATAGAGGTCAAAACCTCGCAACGAAATCAATTAATATGGAACGTTTTTAATCAATAAGAACGGGACATTTCACAAAAAATATCATTCATATGAATTGAACACCTGGTAACCGATTTTCACAATATGCATATAAGAATATCCCCATCATTCCGGGATCCTCCTTCGGACATGATATAAATTTCAAAGTACTAAAGCATCCGGTACTTTGGATGGGGCTTGTTGGGCCCGATAGATCTATCTTTAGGATTCGCGTCAATTAGGGTGTCTGTTCCCTAATTCTTAGATTACCAGACTTAATAAAAAGGGGCATATTCGATTTTGATAATTCAACCATATAATGTAGTTTCGATTACTTGTGTCTATTTCGTAAAACATTTATAAAAATTGCGCATGTATTCTCAGCCCAAAAATATAAAGGGTAAAAAGGCAAATGAAACTCACCTAATGTATTTTGTAGTAAAAATACATATGACGACATTAGACAAACTGAACAATGCAGGTTTGGCCTCGGATTCACGAACCTATATCATTTGTATATATATTAAAATGTATAATCGTATTCGAACAAGTTTATATATTATAACTTGAATTATATTTTATACTTATTTAGTTTATGTATATATTTAAAATGTTTAATATCTATATATTTGGTTATATTAATATATCTCTATATATGTATGGTTAGTATTATATGAAAATATTCTTAATTCGTTATATATAAGTATTTATATAAATAATGTTATTATATTTGATATGTGATATATAAACTATTGATATGATTATAATATACGTATTAAGTATAGTTTAGGTACAAAATATTTATTTGTAACGAAAATGATAGTTTTGATAATAATGACTTACTAATAATAATAACTTTCTTAATATTGATAATATTAATATTAATAACGATATTGTTAAAATTGATACTTATGTTAATAATGATAATAATAGTAAAACTAACAATTACGAAAAATGATATTTATACTAATATTAGTGAGAGTAATAATAACTTGTATTGTTTTATAATAACAAGAATAATAATCCTAAACCTATTTATAATAATCATAATAGTACTAAAAATGGTACAATTACTAATATTTACAAAAATAATAATCAGTTGTATTATTTTGTCATTAATTATAATGTTTGTAATGATAATTTTATTATGTTCCTAATAATGATAATAATAATAATAATAATAATAATAATAATAATAATAATAATAATAATAATAATAATAATAATAATAATAATAATAATAATAATAATAATAATAATAATAATAATAATAATAATAATAATCATAATACTTAATAATAATAATAATATTAAGTAATTATAATAACTTTAGTAATAATAACAGTTACAACAATAATAATTAGTACAAACCATAGCAAATCAACAACATTAATATTAATAATAATAATAATAATAATAATAATAATAATAATAATAATAATAATAATAATAATAATAATAATAATAATAATAATAATAATAATTAATAATACTGGTTTCATATTTATCTATATGTGTGTTTCGCATATATTGGTATATTTATCTTTACATATAGAACTATGTTTATATATTTATGTTAAATTCTAAATTTTGGAATTTAACAATTAAAAATATATTAATACTACTAATAATACTAATAATAATAATACTAATAATAATAAAAATTTTAATTACTAATAATGACAATAATATTATAAATGATAATAATAATCTTATTAGTTATATTAATATTTTGAATGATAATAATAATATCAGTAATAATATAATAGCTCAATCGTATCAAATTTCATGTAATAAGTTTTAATAATATTTTTTAATATTAAATGTAATAATGTAACAACTATACTTGTAATTACATATAATATACTATATTATATTATGTGATAACCTTTATTTAATATTTATATATTACAACTAATTATAATTTATATACGTATTTATATATACACATTCATCTTAATTATACTTATTTATTTTGTATATGATTTTTACATAGTTAATTATAATGATTTAATTGTAGTTTATTATCTCAGTTTATTATACATACCATTATTTATATTTAAATATATACATATATATCCATACATATTAGTTTACACCAACTGTTCGTGAATCGTCGGTAATGGTCAAAGATTAATTGAATCCATATAAATAGTTCAAAAGTCAAATGTATGCATGAACACAGTTCAAAGTTTATGAGACTTCAACATTACTAACTTTACTTATCGTGTCGAAATCATATAAGATTCAAGTTTAAATTTTGTCGAAAATTTCCGGGTCATCACACTTTTAATACTAATGATAATGATAATGATAATGATAATAATAATAATAATAATAATAATAATAATAATAATAATAATAATAAAAGTAATAATAATAGCTACCTCTCAAGAAAAAGTTCCAAAAATAAATGCCTATGCCCGAGCTCAAACCCATGACCTCTTGATAACCCAACATCTCCCCTAACTAGTCCTCCGTCCTTGTTTATCTAATTTATATTACGATTTTATTTTAGTTATCATGTTTTCTGTTTAAATTTTTCTATCTTCTTCTTTTTCTAAAAAAAGAAAAAATAAAATCATGTTTTCTGTTTAAATTTTTCTATCTTCTTCTTTTTCTAAAAAAAGAAATGACACGGCCCAGTATTAAACCCGAGACCTCTAGATTAACACAAACACACCTAACCATCTAAGCTGCACTGTATTTCTTGATTTATAGCACAACTAGATCTTTAAAACCTTTCAATTCGACTTTTGTATTTCTTCTCCAAAATAAGATCACTGTAATCTTTATTCTTTTTCTCATCATCTTATTCATGGCCTCAACGAGTACTTCATCATTCATAATCATAATTATCATTATCATTATCATAATCTAATCGTCATCCTCTACACCCATCAAACATAATCGTTTGTATCATCCATCGTCTCACATAAAATCATAATAATATCAACAAACATAATATCATCAATTTCGACTCGTCATTACCATGATCATAATCTTCATCATAAACATACATAAAATCATCATGTAACATGTATCAACTTAATCTCGCTAACATCTTTATTCGTAACCATTATTATTGATCACGTTTTCATGGTTTCTCCTCCTCATCCGTCATTATCTTCATTCAACCCAATAATACAAGAATATACGGCCCAACTTTTTACAAGCCCATCTAGCATTTTATGGTCCAAATCTTATAAGCCCATATATCCTACTAGTCCACTAGGTTGTAAGATATCTCTTATTTATGTTGGTGGTGTACAGCCGTGATACTTTCTCTTAATCATATGAATCGACAAGTTTGACTTTACAGCTATTGATGCGATTATTTAACATAAATATAATTGTCATCTTTAATCACCTATTATCATTGTTATTCTTTATTTTTGTCGACATCTTCACTCGTTCATAAAACAGAAAGAAGAACAGCAGGTTAGCAGAAGCATGGTAGCAGCAGAAGCATAAAAAGAAAGGTTGATTTGCGGCCGTAGGTGATGGAGCTTGAAAAAAGAAAAATAAACATAATAGCAGTGAAGAAGATGGGGTTCGGTTTGGTGTAGTTTGAACAACGAATAAAAAAAATAAGTTTAGTAGCTGCAGTAGTAGCAGACGAGTAGCCTGGTGTGTGTGTTCACGGTTATCTTTAGGAGAGAGAAAAATAAAATAGTAGAAAGAGAAAGAGATGATGGATAATGATGGTGGTTGAGAGTTGTAGGATTGTGGTGGCTGTTTATGGTGATTTTCGTTGCAAGTAGTTTCGATAACCCAAGTGGGTTTCGATTGATAATGGGTAAATGGGTGTTTGGTTTGGTCGAAAATAATAGCATAACCCATTTGTTGAGTTGTCTTTGGGGCGAACTAAAACAAAAACATTCATGTGACGTTTAAGTGGTGACGAGTGATGGTGTTAGGGTGGTGATAGAGAGGGTTGGCGATGGCAGTGGACTGTGGTGGAGATCGATGATGGCATAGGTGGCAACCCAGGTGAATGAACAAGATCACAAGACGAGAAAAACAGATAGAGAAGTTACCAGCCGGCTAAAAAAATGCAAATTACGCTGCATCTTCCAGTTATAGTTTATGGTTGTTTCAAATACAGAAGGATGCCCAGCTCGACCAGAGTCAAATACTAGCTATTTTCCTAGATTCATATACATAAAGGGTTGTTGAAATGGGTGGTTTTAGTGGTGTAGAATGGTGGTTTTTAAAAGTGAAAGATCGCAGTTGGAGATGATGCATACGGTGGCCGGTTGTTGTTGGTTGTTTATGGAAAGAGAGAGGAAGAGCGAGAGAAAGAGAGAGGTGACTCACGGTTGTTGATGGTTTACAAGATGACTGTGATGAAGGTTGTCTTAGTGGTCTTCGATCAACAAGAGAATGAATACATTCGGTTCTGGTATTTGAGTTGATTCAAACAGAAATAAAAGATGAGCAACGTTCATTAGATGATCTTGGTCGATGGTGGTTTGTTGGGGTTTATCAATGATTAGGTGGTGGTTATGGGTGGTGAGGGTGAGAAGATTAAACGAACAGAAATATATACATTTTTTTCGTGTTGGTGAAATCATGGTGCTTAATTCGATGGAAGAGAAATTGGTTGCGTGCAGGAGAACCCGAAGTGGGTTTTCTTATATGTGTATGTAATATGCCTATGTGTAAGTATATAGTATATGTAAGAGATGAGATATTTTGCATCATAAAGTAGGTACAGTAATCCAAATCATATACAATTGATTGATATATGTAATCAATTATACTTCAATTATGTATAGTATTAAATAGTAATATATATGTTCAGATTCCATATGTTTTGTCTTGTTCAAATCACGGATTTAATAGAAGACAGTAATATATATAATATATAATAATATTAATAATAATATTAAATTATTCAAATGAAATTAAAACGTGTGATAATATTAGCCGTTATCTACTATTTCATTCACGGACTGAAATTCGTGCTTCATTGATAATGGATAAAAATACACAGAAAAATCCCAAATTTTTATATCAACATCTTTATTTATTCTAATCATTATTTTATAAAAACGGTTATTAATTGTTTAAAACTAAAAATTAAATGAATTGTCCGCGCTCGATCTCAGGTAAAATATTCGAAATGTTAAATTTTATCAAATTAGATTCTAAATATATATTTAATAAAGCTACAATTTATATGACTTCTTTTTGGATCACCGTTTATTTTAAAAAAAATCATATAAGTCTAAATTAAACTTCTCTAAATAATAATCGAAACGTCCATTGAATATTACAATTATTAAATAGTTATATTTGATATACTCTATATATATATATATATATATTAATGTATATTATTATTTTAAGTTATTATATATATACATATATTTATATTTATATTTATATGTATACACATTTATTTACAAATAATGGTTCCTGAATCGTCGAAAATGGTCGAAGTTAAATGAATGCAAGAAAACAGTTCAAAAATTTTGAGACTCAGCATTACATACTTTGCTTATCGAGTCAAAATATTAAATCGTATAGAGAGTTTGATTTAAAATTATCCGAAATTTAGAGAGTTTGATTTAAAATTATCCGAAATTTTCCGGGTCATCACATATAGAGAGCGTGACCGTTAAACTGTGGAACCGGAGTTAATACAATGTTAGTAGATTCTGATGAGGTATTACAGACCCCGATGATTCTCCGGAATTCCTCATACGAGTTTCTTCCCCTAGAATCAAATCCTTGATCCCCTCAAGCTTGAGCTTAGTGGTTCCCGTGAAACTACTAACTGCAGTAACTGTACCCGACTAACTTTTAGGCAAAGACGAAAGCAAAATCAGTGCCTAAAGTTCATCATCAAGCACAATCTCCACCGAGGCCAATCTTGTAATGAGATTGTTGAAATCATTGATATGATCTGCAGCACAAGCACCTTCTTTCATCTTTTGGTTGAACAATTGACGCATGAGAAAAACCTTATTAGCAGCGTTAGGTTTTTTATACATGCTTGTAAGTGCCTTTAAGCACCCAAACATAGTCTTCTCGTTAATAACGTTGTATGCAACATTTTTTGCAAGAGACATCCTAACCGCCCCTAAATCTTGGCGATCCAGGAGATCCCAATCTTCTTGTTTAACGCTATCTGGCTTCTTCTCTTCAAGTGGTAAGTGTAATTTGTACAAATAGTCTTCTATTTGCATCTTCCAAAACCAAAAATCTTTCCCATCGAACCGCTCAATCCTAAACTTTCCTTCTTCCGCCATCGCACCCAATACGAACCTTGTGCTCTAGATACCAGTTGTTAGGAATTTATGGACCCAACAACAATCACCAATCAATAGATTGTGATCCCACAAATGACAAACGGACAATAATAATGCAAGAAAAGTAAACGACACAAGATATTACGTGGTTATATGCAATCAGTGTGATTGCTTTAGTCCACGGCCAACTAGAGAGTTTTTTTTATTGATTTTTCGTGCTTAGGGTTACAGATTACAATAGGTATATTTATAGTGCTAATCAAAATTAGGAAACAATCTAAACAACTTTCTGGCTATGCATACTGTCGTGTTTCGCGACACTTTGTCGCGTTCCGCGACAAACTACATCAAAACGTGACAGAGTGCATCAAAACGTAATAGCCATACTTGTCTCATTTCAGTGCACTTTATCACTTTCCAGTCATGTCGCATTTTGCGACAAACATCACTCAAACCCGATACCAGAACTCGACAATTTCTTGTTTTGATCTTCTTTGCAACTATCCAACAATATATATATTGTTGGAAGTTTAAGCTTTCAAGATAAAAAGTTTTAGGTGTCTGAGACAGTGAGACCCAAAGCTACAAAGAAAAGAAAAATTATAATCTAATGAGTTAGATCGTCGGATCCATTATTAATGTTATCGTTTTTCGAAAGAAAAAAAAAGTTACGGAGTATCACTTTGTCTGTACCATATAAATCACGTAATAAATGATATACATAATAGTAATTGTTAGGGAAACTGTTACGAAACTGAATCAGCTAAACTTCTCGTGTTAAACAGATTATAAACATTTATAATCTAATTATAAGCAATCATAACAAATAATCAGATTATAAACAAAGATTGAAACGATCATACCACAAATAGGTTGAACAGGTACTCGGCAGTTTCGAAATCTGTAAAAGAATAACAAAACCGGTTGAACCGGGCTTGTGTTTGACACAATTCCCTTAAACAGATTCGACGTCTGTTCCCAGGGTACACCGGTCCGAAGCAGCGTACTGCCGGACTTGAATACTTACCTGATAGATAATCGAACTGTGAGACCTTTGTTGCTTTTCAGAGAATGGAACTTGGATCATATAAGAATGGTTATAAGATGTTTGTTGTATGTTTCTTCATACCCTTAACACTTTATTTATAGTGCAAGTTTCCACCTACTTCCAAAAAGTCATTTAGAATTTTGCACCAAACACACAACTTTGAGACTCGATATCTCATTCACCTTTATTCCGTTTTGGACACACTTTAGTTCGTTGTAAAGCACTGGCTAGTGGCTACAAAACTCATTTTTATCATCATTAATATTGACTACTCATCATATATTAATTAATATCCAATGTTGGTGAAAACACACTTTTAACCAATTTTTCCAACAATCCCCCACATGAATGGAGATCGATCTCAGAAAACAACAATCTTCCAATTAAATTTCAGCGGTTGAATCTTGCATACGATAAGTAGGTGTTACCCTTTGAACTTTCGCTTGTGAAAACGCACTTAGTCTACTGGCTCTGAGTAGACGGCGATGTCTTTGAACTCGTCTGCCGTTTGTGTAGGCGACAATACGCTTCACACAAGATTCTCCCTGACAACGTCAAGTCCTCATAGTTATGTTCATTATGGTCATGAACATTAGCCTGGTTCTGCGAGAGCTTATCAAATATTGTGCCCCAACAATACCCTTCGAAGCGACCCCACTTGTCTCTCTCATAGGTGATTCACCACCGAATGGCTACTGATTAACCACGCATGGTTATTTCAGTTGAATCATTAAAAGCCATATGCTTATCCTCTTACTTTTCACCTTTAGGAATGGACTAGGAAGTCTACTCTTCATTCGTAAACTCCCTTTAAAAGGTGTAGGGGTTGATAGTTTAGTAAATAACTCCCCCACCGTGAATTCGCCAGTTCATACAAGTAGGTTGTCCTATTGAACTCAGATCTTGGGATCTCCAGTCAACTGAGTTAGGTTTTCCTTCATATAAACTTAGCCTTTCAAGGGCTTCAGTCCCATTCCCACGCACGACTCATATACTAACTCTCTGCTTAAGCCTTTTATCAGCGGATCCGCAACATTATCCTTTGACTTTACATAGCCAATAATGATAATTTCTCTAGAGATTAGTTGCCGCACTTTATTATGTCTACGTCAGTCTTACCATTGTACATTGTAATATGAACTCTGCCAATCACCGATTGGCTATTACAATATATACATATGGCCGACACCGGCTTAGGCCATCTTGGTATATTCTCAACGAATTGACGTAGTCATTCTCCCTTTTCACCAGCTTTATCAAAAGCGATGAATTCTGATTCCATCGTGGATCTAGCAATACTCGTTTGTTAAACCATTTCCACGATATAGCAGCACCTTCAAGTGTGAATACACACCTACATGTCGCTTTGGAATCATTCGTATCAGATATCTAGTTTGCACAGTGTCTCTCGATCACTGCAGAATATCTGTTACCGAACAAACCTAATCATACAAATCCAATGAGATGTACTTGGATTACTCTTGTATCTACTTAGCTTGATTACAGCATATGCTAATATGGATCGAGTACAACTCATTAGATACATTAGAACGCGTTATCATGAACCATGTTCTTGATATCAAAATACAAATATCAAAAAACAAGACACCCCCACATTTGCAAGCTATTGCGTTCATTTTACACAACTAACAAGGGTTACTGCTTATTCGTTTAAAGCTTCCCCCACATGTCTTGCAACTTTATATCATTATCATATATATATCTAATATGATTCTAATCAATGAAGCGTTCAAATGCCCACATTTAACTTAAGATTTACATCTTTTGTGAATTTTTTTTTATTCTAGCACATTTGAGCAATTCTTAGTCATATTCTAGGTTTGACCTAGAGACGTTGAATTTAGAAAACTTAATAAAGTTCTCGCACTCAAATTACATTTTCACATCTGAATTCAGATTAGGTAATTCAAATCTTAAGATAATAATAATAATATAATAAAGATTGACATCTTTATATAATAATTATCTTTAGTATCATAATTCACATAACATGCGAATAATTCACATCATCAATGATGTTCACAATATACCAAATCCTTCTATTACTGAATGAAATCGATTTTGTCTTTAAATATATTCAACACAATGAAATATTAGTTGTTAATTGATCTCTGCAGATGATCATTATTAACAAGTCCAAGTCTAGCATTCCATAGACTTTATGCCCAAAGCATTAGAATAATTGACGCATCATTCATATTCTCCATAGCTTTTCTCACAATAAATGTCATATCACATCTCTTGTATCATGACAAAATGGACTTCACATACATAAACACCGTCTTAAATATCCAATTTAAAAGGGTCTCAAATATTATGTATATCTTTTATACATTCAGTTTTAGTTCCTCTATAAGCATAATGTGTATGTCATTTATCGAGAAAGTTTCTTTAATTATACTAGTTCCTATTGAACTAGCTCATTAAGTGTCTCATCTTGAACACCTTCTCGTATATCCTAGACGAACTTTCACGTTCATTTGTAATGTATGAAAATACATTTTTAAAGAATGAAACATTTCTCGATTCTATTATAGAACCTTTGAGTATATTCAAAATCTTGGATTCATGCACAAGGAAGCGATAAGCACTATTTTGTTTAGCACATGCGATAACTATGTAGTCAACAGTCTTTGATCCTATCTTTTGTGTCATAGGTAGGGAGCAACTACCTTTGCTAGGCACTCCCACACTTTGAGATACTCATAGGATGATTTTCTTTTCCACCATAACTCATATGGGGTATCATCCCTTTTCCTTTGGGGTATCTTTATTTAAAAGATAGTTTGCCGATAGGATGACATCCCCCCACATTCACTGGCTTACACCAAAACTCACCAACATGACATTCACCATTTCTTTCAAGGTTCTATTCTTTCGTTCAATAGTCTCATTCGATTGAGGTGAGTAAGGTGCAGTGAATTCATGTCTAATGCCATTTTGTGAACAAAATTCAGCAAACGGTGTGACGTATTCACCACCTCTATCACTGTGAACAACCTTGATTTTCCATTCAAGTTGATTGTAAACATAACAATACTTCGTGCTATTATCGATAAATGTAATGAAGTACTTGTTACCATTCCTCGTTGGAATGTATTTCAAATCACACACATCAGTGTGGATCATATCAAAGGTTCGGTTTTTTGTTCAATCGAAATGATCTCGTTGATTTTCCTTCAACATAAGTTTCACATTTATAGGGCACAAACCTTTTAAATATACATTCACTCTCGGTCAACATCACCTTTTGAAAATACTTTCCATTTTTATTTTGATTTTTAATGTCAAACTTTTTAAACAAACATCTGAACCAGATTCCTTACGAATCTCAGGAACATACAACACATTATTCAATGTGAGTTCCTATCCATAAGTCAATTTTTCCAGCATCATTACTCTGGAATATAAACTAAAATAAACTGTTTTAGCAAAACAGAAAATTTCAGTCAGCAAATACCACGTGAACTAAATTAATTTGGGTTTTTAACCCAAATAAAAGTTTTATTTTACCGTGAACAAACTGAGTTAAACCAAACATGTTTCAACTCAGCTAGGTTAAACCAATTAGGTTTCAACCAAATAGGTAAACCGAGCAGGTTCAACCTAAACAAGTAAACCAAATAGGTTTAAACTTAAACGGGTAACCAAACAGGTATCACCTTAAAACTGTTTCAACTCAAAAGGGTAAACCGAATAAGTTTCAACCCTACAGTTAAACCAAGCAGGTCTAAACACAAACATGTAAACCAAATACATTTTCAAAAGGTTTATACTAAACGATTAAACTAAACCGTTTTAATAAAACCGGTTAAACCAAACATGTTTAAGCCCAACTGTTAAACAAACAAGTTTACATCTGGTTTAATAACAGTCTAAAACTGTCCGAATATTGTCCCGAAGACAGTCTATAACCAGTGTCAAATACTGTCTGGAAACAGATCAAAATACAGTTCGAAATCCGTCCGGAAACGGTCCAGAGACTGTTCGAATACACGTTATAGAACGATCGACTTGCACACAAGTAATCTGAATGATTCCAAACCTGAACCGTGCTCACAATTTGAGCATCATATTTTCCTTCTGCAACTTGGGAAGTGGTTCAGTCAAGAACCTCGCAAGGTTCAGTCAAAAATCTCGCAAGGTTCAACGTGGTTAGATAAAAGAACATCTTTTTCTACCAACGTTTAAGGTTCACACAAGTGAACTGCTTAGATCTTTAAGCCTGAGTACGAACCGCATCACGTTCCCCTTCAGCAACTTAGGGAGCGGTTTCACATAAGAACCTCGCAAGGTTCAGTGTGGTCAGACAAAAGAGCATCTTTTGCTGCCAAAGTTTAAAATTCACACTAGTGAACTTCCCAAATTTCCTAACATGAGAAACCCGTGTACACATGTCGAGATTGAGAACAACTCAACTATGCACTATCATTTATCCAAGATTCACGCAACAACTACACTATAAATTCTCATTATTCTTAGTGTTATACATGAAAGCTTAAAACAAGTCATTATCCACATCCTTATAAATAGATCTCAAACATGCTCGTATGTTTAATCAGTTCATCATATAAGCCAAAATCTACACAATATGTAGGAATAACATATTATATTATAGATAATAATTCTATAAAAGCAGATCATCATTTATCGACTGACATAAGTATCAAAATTATATATAAACAAGATGATATGCTTCTGTAGACCGATTATATTTCATATCTTAAAAAATAATCGTGATCTTTATCAAATATTCATTTAATCCATATACTTACCATCAATATTCATACATCTGAATATAAAAGTCCATATATAATGCAACTCAGATTAATAGCACAAATATTTTCCTTCAACATGCTCATATGAATAAACCGATTCAATAGACACTAAATAGTATATTATAACTTTAAATAAATAATATGGATACATAACTTTCCATTGACTTTTTTCATCAAATATTCAAAGCAACAGATGTATATCTTATATATAATGGGCTAGTGGGCTTATAAAATTGACATGTTAAAAGTAATTGATCTCTGTTAACCAACTTATGTTTTGTATTTTTCAATCTTTCATTGAATTTCCAAAATATTACACAATGTAAGCTAATGTGTTGGAAGGTTCAAGACACTTCGGGCCCACCCTAAATTATTAGTAGCACCCATAAAAACTGATCAGAATGGATATATATAATATATAATATAATATATATAATTATTATTGTATCATAATTATAATCACAATGGATATAATATACTTCGTAATATTTTAGTGCTACGCTATTGATTTATAATAATCATAACTATTATAAACATATTATAACATTTCAAACGTCCACTATCTATACATAATTAATCATCATGGACATATATTATATAATATCATCATTACTTAATATGTTTAACTTTAATAAAAGAGATAAGTTAAAACAATATTATAATATAGCATAGGAGCACTTATGTTAATTTATTTATTAAATTGGAGTAACAATATATCCACCAAATACACATATAAAGGTATACAACTTTATGCATAGATTATATAATTGAAATTTAAAGAATTCGTCATCAAGGATGCATATATACATATAAGCACGATAAATAATCCTTTAGCAATAAACAAATCGGTCAGTGGAATAAAGGAGCAACAAATATATTCTTCTATAAACCATGTGAATGCAGGAAAATCGGGTATGTATTCATTCATTACACATATTACACCCACTCATTAATTCATTATTCATTATATAAAACTAACTAATGGGTCTGGGTATTCACACAATAAGTACACTGTAGTGACCCGAACTTTTCCATGTTTATATATATTAATTGAGATTGATATTTACATGATTAAATGTTTCCAACATGTTAAGCAATCAAACTTGTTAAGACTTGATTAATTGAAATAGGTTTCATATAGACAATTGACCACCCAAGTTGACCGGTGATTCACGAACGTTAAAACTTGTAAAAACTATACGATGACATATATATGGTTATATATATAGTTAACATGTTTTTATTATAAGTATGTATCTCATTAGGTATTTTAACAATGAGTTATATACATAAAAATGAGACTATTAATTTAAGAAACTCGAAAACGATATATATAACGATTATCGTTATAACAACGTCTTACTAGGTACATATGAATCATATTAAGATATTGATACACTTGGTTAATTATGTTAAATGATAAGTAAATATATTATTAAGTGTATTAATAATGAAATACATATGTAAAAATAAGACTACTAACTTAATGATTTCGAAACGAGACATATATGTAACGATTATCGTTGTAACGACATTTAACTGTATATACATCATACTGAGATATATTATATATCACAATATAATGATAATATAACAATTTAATATCTCATTTGTTATAATAAACAATGGGTTAACAACATTCAACAAGATCGTTAACCTAAAGGTTTCAAAACAACATTTACATGTAACGACTAACGATGACTTAACGACTCAGTTAAAATGTATATACATGTAGTGTTTTAATATGTATTCATACACTTTTGAAAGACTTAAAGACACTTATCAAAATACTTCTACTTAACAAAAATGCTTACAATTACATCCTCGTTCAGTTTCATCAACAATTCTACTCGTATGCACCCGTATTCGTACTCGTACAATACACAGCTTTTAGATGTATGTACTATTGGTATATACACTCCAATGATCAGCTCTTAGCAGCCCATGTGAGTCACCTAACACATGTGGGAACCATCATTTGGCAACTAGCATGAAATATCTCATAAAATTACAAAAATATGAGTAATCATTCATGACTTATTTACATGAAAACAAAATTACATATCCTTTATATCTAATCCATACACCAACGACCAAAAACACCTACAAACACTTTCATTCTTCAATTTTCTTCATCTAATTGATCTCTCTCAAGTTCTATCTTCAAGTTCTAAGTGTTCTTCATAAATTCCAAAAGTTCTAGTTTCATAAAATCAAGAATACTTTCAAGTTTGCTAGCTCACTTCCAATCTTGTAAGGTGATCATCCAACCTCAAGAAATCTTTGTTTCTTACAGTAGGTTATCATTCTAATACAAGGTAATAATCATATTCAAACTTTGGTTCAATTTCTATAACTATAACAATCTTATTTCAAGTGATGATCTTACTTGAACTTGTTTTCGTGTCATGATTTTGCTTCAAGAACTTTGAGCCATCCAAAAATCCATTGAAGCTAGATCCATTTTTCTCTTTTCCAGTAGGTTCATCCAAGGAACTTAAGGTAGTAATGATGTTCATAACATCATTCGATTCATACATATAAAGCTATCTTATTCGAAGGTTTAAACTTGTAATCACTAGAACATAGTTTAGTTAATTCTAAACTTGTACGCAAACAAAAGTTAATCCTTCTAACTTGACTTTTAAAATCAACTAAACACATGTTCTATATCTATATGATATGCTAACTTAATGATTTAAAACCTGGAAACACGAAAAACACCGTAAAACCGGATTTACGCCGTCGTAGTAACACCGCGGGCTGTTTTGGGTTAGTTAATTAAAAACTATGATAAACTTTGATTTAAAAGTTATTATTCTGAGAAAATGATTTTTATTATGAACATGAAACTATATCCAAAAATTATGGTTAAACTCAAAGTGGAAGTATGTTTTCTAAAATGGTCATCTAGACGTCGTTCTTTCGACTGAAATGACTACCTTTACAAAAACGACTTGTAACTTATTTTTCCGACTATAAACCTATACTTTTCTGTTTAGATTCATAAAATAGAGTTCAATATGAAACCATAGCAATTTGATTCACTCAAAACGGATTTAAAATGAAGAAGTTATGGGTAAAACAAGATTGGATAATTTTTCTCATTTTAGCTACGTGAAAATTGGTAACAAATCTATTCCAACCATAACTTAATCAACTTGTATTGTATATTATGTAATCTTGAGATACCATAGACACGTATACAATGTTTCGACCTATCATGTCGACACATCTATATATATTTCGGAACAACCATAGACACTCTATATGTGAATGTTGGAGTTAGCTATACAGGGTTGAGGTTGATTCCAAAATATATATAGTTTGAGTTGTGATCAATACTGAGATACGTATACACTGGGTCGTGGATTGATTCAAGATAATATTTATCGATTTATTTCTGTACATCTAACTGTGGACAACTAGTTGTAGGTTACTAACGAGGACAGCTGACTTAATAAACTTAAAACATCAAAATATATTAAAAGTGTTGTAAATATATTTTGAACATACTTTGATATATATGTATATATTGTTATAGGTTCGTGAATCAACCAGTGGCCAAGTCTTACTTCCCGACGAAGTAAAAATCTGTGAAAGTGAGTTATAGTCCCACTTTTAAAATCTAATATTTTTGGGATGAGAATACATGCAGGTTTTATAAATGATTTACAAAATAGACACAAGTACGTGAAACTACATTCTATGGTTGAATTATCGAAATCGAATATGCCCCTTTTTATTAAGTCTGGTAATCTAAGAATTAGGGAACAGACACCCTAATTGACGCGAATCCTAAAGATAGATCTATTGGGCCTAACAAACCCCATCCAAAGTATCGGATGCTTTAGTACTTCGAAATTTATATCATATCCGAAGGGTGTCCCGGAATGATGGGGATATTCTTATATATGCATCTTGTTATTGTCGGTTACCAGGTGTTCACCATATGAATGATTTTTATCTCTATGTATGGGATGTGTATTGAAATATGAAATCTTGTGGTCTATTGTTACGATTTGATATATATAGGTTAAACCTATAACTCACCAACATTTTTGTTGACGTTTAAAGCATGTTTATTCTCAGGTGAATATTAAGAGCTTCCGCTGTTGCATACTAAAATAAGGACAAGATTTGGAGTCCATGTTTGTATGATATTGTGTAAAAACTGCATTCAAGAAACTGATTTCGATGTAACATATTTGTATTGTAAACCATTATGTAATGGTCGTGTGTAAACAGGATATTTTAGATTATCATTATTTGATAATCTACGTAAAGCTTTTTAAACCTTTATTTATGAAATAAAGGTTATGGTTTGTTTTAAAAATGAATGCAGTCTTTGAAAAACGTCTCATATAGAGGTCAAAACCTCGCAACGAAATCAATTAATATGGAACGTTTTTAATCAATAAGAACGGGACATTTCAGTTGGTATCCGAGCGTTGGTCTTAGAGAACCAGACTTTTGCATTAGTGTGTCTTATCGAGTTTGTTAGGATGCATTAGTGAGTCTGGACTTCGACCGTGTTTACTTGAAAAATGATTGTTTAACAAATTTTGTTGGAAACTATATATTTTTAACATGTGAATATTATGTGATATATTAATCTCTTAACGCGTTTGATATTATGTGATAGATGTCTACCTCTAGAACAAGTCCCATTGACTTACCTAATAATAATGAAGAGTCAAATGTAAATTGGAATGATTTGTGGACTGATTCACAAGTTCCCGAAGAGGAACCGGAAGAAGAGTCGGAACCGGAAGAAGAATCGGAACCGGAAGAAGAATCAGAACCGGATGAAGAAATAGAACCGGTGGGGGAAATAATAAAACGGTTAAGTAAAAGAAAATCCCCAGCCAACCGACCAAGGTTAATTATGGTCAATGGTGTTTCCGCCAAGGAAGCAAAATATTGGGAGGATTACCAATTCTCCGATGAATCGGATTCCGACGAGAATTCCGATGATGTTATAGAAATTACCCCAACTGAATTTAAAAAGGCAAAAGAAAATAATAAGGGAAAGGGCATAAAAATAGAGAAATCTAATTCCAACCCCGATGAACTTTATATGTATCGTCAACCCCCGAAGTCCTTAAGTTGTAACAATGACCCGGGAACCTCTAAACCACCAGGTTTTTCTAAACCAATGTGGATCACGACGGCTCGTATTAGGGGAACATCATATATCCCTAGAAACTTGGCAAAACAAACCAAAACCGAAGAAGAAGAAACGAGCGAGTCGGAATAAGATAGTTGTATTCGTGTGGTGTAATATATGTAATATAGTGTTCGTATGCTTTATGATATATGTAAAAATTGCTTGTATTAATAAGTATTTTTTTTATGAATCTAACTCTTGTCTATTTTACAGTTTAAAAACACAAAATGGATAGACAACCCAATATTTTAAGAGACCTACCCGGAGACATGATTGATGAAATCTTGTCTAGAGTCGGCCAGAATTCCTCGGCACAACTATTTAAGGCGAGATCAGTTTGTAAGACATTCGAAGAACGTTCCAAGAATGTCTTGGTTTATAAGAGACTTTCGTTTGAAAGATGGGGGATATCACATTGGGAAACCCATAAGTTACGATGTGTTTACTTTGACGCATATATTGCGGGGAACCCAAATGCTATTTTACGCAACGGGTTAAGAAATTATTTTGACTCAATATATCCGAATATTGGACTTCGTGATTTAGAAAAAGCGGCTAACATGCAACATAAAGAAGCATGTTATGCTTACGGATTAGTAATGTTCGCTTCTCACCAAAGTGAGAACAAGAACATCGGGCTACAACTATTAAACAAAACGTTTCCACAAGTGACGGAGTCGGTAATTGGGGTAAGAAATGAGGTTTTTAGATTATTACGGGACTGTTGGACATTACGTAACCCTCGTCCCTTTGACGACGCTACAACACGCTGTCTTATCAACGACCATAACGGTTATGTTGCACAAGACCAAGGATGGGAAGTAGTCCTAGTAAAACCAGAATGCATGACTTGTTTCTGGACGTATGAATTACGTGTCTTTATTGCCTTTGCTGAACGACTTATGTACTAGCTAGAATTATCTTCAAAACTATCTTGTATCAAAGTTATTGTGTGCTATATTTCATGCTTTATGTAAAATAAGCGGTATTGTAAGTTTGTAAAATATTGTATAAAAGTTTGAACGCGAAATATTATTATAATCAGTTTTTCATATAGAATTGTAGTAGTTGAATTGTATATTAGCTACTAAGTATGAACTTAACGGGTAGGTACTACCCGAATTTAAACTTATAAAACGCTAATATGAAGAAAAAGCTTTTATAAATGAGTTCATATTATGCTACGAAATACTATTAACTACTCTTAATATTCTGTATGATTAACTTGTTCCATTTAACTATTTTGAAGGAAATGGCACCGACTACTCGACACACCGTGAATATGAATGAAGAGGAATTCCGTACTTTTCTAGCTTCAAACATAGCCGCAGTACAGGCTGCGCTACATACCAACAATAACCTTGGATCTAGCAGTACAGGAAATCGTGTAGGATGCACCTACAAAGAATTCACTGCCTGCAAACCTTTGGAATTTGATGGAACTGAAGGACCGATCGGATTGAAACGGTGGACCGAGAAGGTTGAATCGGTGTTTGCCATAAGTAAGTGTACTGAAGAGGACAAAGTGAAGTACGCTACGCATACCTTCACAGGTTCTGCGTTAACATGGTGGAATACCTATCTAGAGCAAGTGGGACAAGATGATGCGTACGCACTACCGTGGTCAGCATTCAAGCACTTGATGAACGAGAAGTACCGTCCCAGAACCGAGGTCAATAAGCTCAAGACAGAACTTAGAGGGTTACGAACCCAAGGATTTGATATTACCACGTACGAAAGACGATTCACAGAATTGTGCCTATTGTGTCCGGGAGCATTCGAAGATGAGGAAGAGAAGATCGACGCGTTTGTGAAAGGATTACCGGAAAGAATCCAATAAGATATAAGTTCACACGAGCCCGCCTCCATACAACAGGCATGTAGAATGGCTCACAAACTAGTGAACCAGATTGAAGAAAGAATTAAAGAACAGACTGCTGAAGAGGCCAATGTGAAGCAAGTCAAAAGAAAGTGGGAGGAAAACGGTGATAAGAATCACCAATACAGCAACAACAGCAATTACAACAATAATCGCAACAATTATCCCAACAATCGCAACATCAATCGCAACTACAACAAACGGCCCAACAACAACAACAACAACAACAGCAACTACAACAATCATCCCAACAACAATAATAACCGCAACAACAACAACAATCAGAAGCAGCTATGCCAAAGGTGTGAAAAGAATCACTCGGGGTTCTGCACCAAATTTTGCAACAAGTGTAAAAGAAATGGTCATAGCGCGGCGAAGTGTGAGGTCTACGGACCAGGGGTTAATAGAACGAAAGGAACAAATGGTGTCGGAACGAGTAATGGCGGAGCAAGTAGTGTCGGAGCAAGTTATGCCAATGTAGTTTGTTATAAATGTGGAAAACCAGGTCACATTATTAGAAATTGCCCGAACCAGGAGAACACGAATGGACAAGGCCGTGGAAGAGTTTTCAATATTAATGCGGTAGAGGCACAAGAAGACCTGGAGCTTGTTACGGGTACGTTTCTTATTGACAATAAATCTGCTTACGTTTTATTTGATTCGGGTGCGGATAGAAGCTATATGAGTAGAGATTTTTGTGCTAAATTAAGTTGTCCATTGACGCCTTTGGATAGTAAATTTTTACTCGAATTAGCAAATGGTAAATTAATTTCAGCAGATAATATATGTCGGAATCGAGAAATTAAACTGGTTAGCGAAACATTTAAGATTGATTTGATACCAGTAGAGTTAGGGAGTTTTGATGTGATAATCGGTATGGACTGGTTGAAAGAAGTGAAAGCGGAGATCGTTTGTTACAAAAATGCAATTCGCATTATACGAGAAAAAGGAAAACCCTTAATGGTGTACGGAGAAAAGGGCAACACGAAGCTACATCTTATTAGTAATTTGAAGGCACAAAAACTAATAAGAAAAGGTTGCTATGCTGTTCTAGCACACGTCGAGAAAGTACAAACTGAAGAAAAGAGCATCAATGATGTTCCCATTGCAAAAGAATTTCCCGATGTATTTCCGAAAGAATTACCGGGATTACCCCCACATCGATCCGTTGAATTTCAAATAGATCTTGTACCAGGAGCTGCACCAATAGCTCGTGCTCCTTACAGACTCGCACCCAGCGAGATGAAAGAACTGCAAAGCCAATTACAAGAACTTTTAGAGCGTGGTTTCATTCGACCAAGCACATCACCGTGGGGAGCTCCTGTTTTGTTTGTCAAGAAGAAAGATGGTACATTCAGGTTGTGTATCGACTACCGAGAGTTGAACAAACTTACCATCAAGAACCGCTACCCACTACCGAGAATCGATGACTTATTTGATCAACTACAAGGCTCGTCTGTTTATTCAAAGATTGACTTACGTTCCGGGTATCATCAAATGCGGGTGAAAGAAGATGATATTCCAAAGACTGCTTTCAGAACACGTTACGGTCATTACGAGTTTATGGTCATGCCGTTTGGTTTAACTAATGCACCAGCTGTGTTCATGGACCTTATGAACCGAGTGTGTGGACCATACCTTGACAAGTTTGTCATTGTTTTCATTGATGACATACTTATTTACTCAAAGAATGACCAAGAACACGGTGAACATTTGAGAAAGGTGTTAGAAGTATTGAGGAAGGAAGAATTGTACGCTAAGTTTTCAAAGTGTGCATTTTGGTTGGAAGAAGTTCAATTCCTCGGTCACATAGTGAACAAAGAAGGTATTAAGGTGGATCCGGCAAAGATAGAAACTGTTGAAAAGTGGGAAACCCCGAAAACTCCGAAACACATACGCCAGTTTTTAGGACTAGCTGGTTACTACAGAAGGTTCATCCAAGACTTTTCCAGAATAGCAAAACCCTTGACTGCATTAACGCATAAAGGGAAGAAATTTGAATGGAATGATGAACAAGAGAAAGCGTTTCAGTTATTGAAGAAAAAGCTAACTACGGCACCTATATTGTCATTGCCTGAAGGGAATGATGATTTTGTGATTTATTGTGATGCATCAAAGCAAGGTCTCGGTTGTGTATTAATGCAACGAACGAAGGTGATTGCTTATGCGTCTAGACAATTGAAGATTCACGAACAAAATTATACGACGCATGATTTGGAATTAGGCGCGGTTGTTTTTGCATTAAAGACTTGGAGGCACTACTTATATGGGGTCAAAAGTATTATATATACCGACCACAAAAGTCTTCAACACATATTTAATCAGAAACAACTGAATATGAGGCAGCGTAGGTGGATTGAATTATTGAATGATTACGACTTTGAGATTCGTTACCACCCGGGGAAGGCAAATGTGGTAGCCGATGCCTTGAGCAGGAAGGACAGAGAACCCATTCGAGTAAAATCTATGAATATAATGATTCATAATAACATTACTACTCAAATAAAGGAGGCGCAACAAGGAGTTTTAAAAGAGGGAAATTTAAAGGATGAAATACCCAAAGGATCGGAGAAGCATCTTAATATTCGGGAAGACGGAACCCGGTATAGGGCTGAAAGGATTTGGGTACCAAAATTTGGAGATATGAGAGAAATGGTACTTAGAGAAGCTCATAAAACCAGATACTCAATACATCCTGGAACGGGGAAGATGTACAAGGATCTCAAGAAACATTTTTGGTGGCCGGGTATGAAAGCCGATGTTGCTAAATACGTAGGAGAATGTTTGACGTGTTCTAAGGTCAAAGCTGAGCATCAGAAACCATCAGGTCTACTTCAACAACCCGAAATCCCGGAATGGAAATGGGAAAACATTACCATGGATTTCATCACTAAATTGCCAAGGACTGCAAGTGGTTTTGATACTATTTGGGTAATAGTTGACCGTCTCACCAAATCAGCACACTTCCTACCAATAAGAGAAGATGACAAGATGGAGAAGTTAGCACGACTGTATTTGAAGGAAGTCATCTCCAGACATGGAATACCAATCTCTATTATCTCTGATAGGGATGGCAGATTTATTTCAAGATTCTGGCAGACATTACAGCAAGCATTAGGAACTCGTCTAGACATGAGTACTGCCTATCATCCACAAACTGATGGGCAGAGCGAAAGGACGATACAAACGCTTGAAGACATGCTACGAGCATGTGTTATTGATTTCGGAAACAGTTGGGATCGACATCTACCGTTAGCAGAATTTTCCTACAACAACAGCTACCATTCAAGCATTGAGATGGCGCCGTTTGAAGCACTTTATGGTAGAAAGTGCAGGTCTCCGATTTGTTGGAGTGAAGTAGGGGATAGACAGATTACGGGTCCGGAGATTATACAAGAAACTACCGAGAAGATCATCCAAATTCAACAACGGTTGAAAATCGCCCAAAGTCGACAAAAGAGCTACGCTGACATTAAAAGAAAAGATATAGAATTTGAAATTGGAGAGATGGTCATGCTTAAAGTTGCACCTTGGAAAGGCGTTGTTCGATTTGGTAAACGAGGGAAATTAAATCCAAGGTATATTGGACCATTCAAGATTATTGATCGTGTCGGACCAGTAGCTTACCGACTAGAGTTACCTCAACAACTCGCGGCTGTACATAACAATTTCCACGTCTCGAATTTAAAGAAATGTTTTGCTAAAGAAGATCTCACTATTCCGTTAGATGAAATCCAAATCAACGAAAAACTTCAATTCATCGAAGAACCCGTCGAAATAATGGATCATGAGGTTAAAAGACTTAAGCAAAACAAGATACCAATTGTTAAGGTTCGATGGAATGCTCGTAGAGGACCCGAGTTCACCTGGGAGCGTGAAGATCAGATGAAGAAGAAATACCCGCATCTATTTCCAGAAGATTCGTCAACACCTTCAACAGCTTAAAATTTCGGGACGAAATTTATTTAACGGGTAGGTACTGTAGTGACCCGAACTTTTCCATGTTTATATATATTAATTGAGATTGATATTTACATGATTAAATGTTTCCAACATGTTAAGCAATCAAACTTGTTAAGACTTGATTAATTGAAATAGGTTTCATATAGACAATTGACCACCCAAGTTGACCGGTGATTCACGAACGTTAAAACTTGTAAAAACTATACGATGACATATATATGGTTATATATATAGTTAACATGTTTTTATTATAAGTATGTATCTCATTAGGTATTTTAACAATGAGTTATATACATAAAAATGAGACTATTAATTTAAGAAACTCGAAAACGATATATATAACGATTATCGTTATAACAACGTCTTACTAGGTACATATGAATCATATTAAGATATTGATACACTTGGTTAATTATGTTAAATGATAAGTAAATATATTATTAAGTGTATTAATAATGAAATACATATGTAAAAATAAGACTACTAACTTAATGATTTCGAAACGAGACATATATGTAACGATTATCGTTGTAACGACATTTAACTGTATATACATCATACTGAGATATATTATATATCATAATATAATGATAATATAACAATTTAATATCTCATTTGTTATAATAAACAATGGGTTAACAACATTCAACAAGATCGTTAACCTAAAGGTTTCAAAACAACATTTACATGTAACGACTAACGATGACTTAACGACTCAGTTAAAATGTATATACATGTAGTGTTTTAATATGTATTCATACACTTTTGAAAGACTTCAAGACACTTATCAAAATACTTCTACTTAACAAAAATGCTTACAATTACATCCTCGTTCAGTTTCATCAACAATTCTACTCGTATGCACCCGTATTCGTACTCGTACAATACACAGCTTTTAGATGTATGTACTATTGGTATATACACTCCAATGATCAGCTCTTAGCAGCCCATGTGAGTCACCTAACACATGTGGGAACCATCATTTGGCAACTAGCATGAAATATCTCATAAAATTACAAAAATATGAGTAATCATTCATGACTTATTTACATGAAAACAAAATTACATATCCTTTATATCTAATCCTTACACCAACGACCAAAAACACCTACAAACACTTTCATTCTTCAATTTTCTTCATCTAATTGATCTCTCTCAAGTTCTATCTTCAAGTTCTAAGTGTTCTTCATAAATTCCAAAAGTTCTAGTTTCATAAAATCAAGAATACTTTCAAGTTTGCTAGCTCACTTCCAATCTTGTAAGGTGATCATCCAACCTCAAGAAATCTTTGTTTCTTACAGTAGGTTATCATTCTAATACAAGGTAATAATCATATTCAAACTTTGGTTCAATTTCTATAACTATAACAATCTTATTTCAAGTGATGATCTTACTTGAACTTGTTTTCGTGTCATGATTTTGCTTCAAGAACTTTGAGCCATCCAAGGATCCATTGAAGCTAGATCCATTTTTCTCTTTTCCAGTAGGTTCATCCAAGGAACTTAAGGTAGTAATGATGTTCATAACATCATTCGATTCATACATATAAAGCTATCTTATTCGAAGGTTTAAACTTGTAATCACTAGAACATAGTTTAGTTAATTCTAAACTTGTTCGCAAACAAAAGTTAATCCTTCTGATGTCAAAGCAGGGGGGTATATAATACTATTAAATTTTAGCAGAAAATACTATTAAATACGATACAATTTTACACAAGATATTTATTTATTTATAGAATGGATATACTTAAACCTTGCTACAACACTTATAGGCAGTGTACCTAATCGTACAGTAGTGTAGTTTTTAGTAAGTCCGGTTCGTTCCACAGGGAGATCTTTAAGCAAAGCTCAACGCTATATTAGTTTACTTTTATAAAAATACAAATATATATATAAGTAATATTATTATTATAAAGGGGGGTTTTTACCGTTTAATGACCGGTTTGTCGATTTTAAAACTTTAGTCGCAGTTAAAACCTAATGTAAAATATAAAATAAATACAAGACTTTAAATTAAAGCGTAAAGTAAATAACGATAATGAAATTGCGAATAATAAAAATGCGATAAAAATTAAATTGCGATAATTAAAAAGTACGATAATTAAAAATGCGATAAAATGAAATAACAATAAATAAAAGTGCGATAATTAGAAGTGCAATTAAATATACAATAAAGGAAATAAAATATGATATAAAAGAATTATGCTTATTTAAACTTCCGTAATCATGATGTTTGACGTGTTGATTTTAGTTTTATGCCCATGGGTTAATTGTCCTTTGTCCTGGATTATTCAATATGTCCGTCTGGTTTTTGTCCATAACAGTCCATCAGTCATAAATATAAATTGCAAGTGTCCTTGTCAAATTATTATTATACCCGAAGATAAATATTCCAACTAATTGGGGATTCGAATTGTAACAAGGTTTTAATACTTTGTTTAATGAATACACCAGGTTATCGACTGCGTGTAAACCAAGGTTTTACTACTTTGTTAACAATTACACCAATTACCCTTGAATGTAATTTCACCCCTGTTTTAATTATTCTAGTGGCTATTAATCCATTCCCGTGTCCGGTTAAATGAACGATTATTCGTACATATAAATACCCCGCCCATCGTGTCCGATCGAGTGTATATGGTAATTTATAGGGACGCCCAATTGTAAATCTTTATATTAACATTAACAAACTTTCATTTAGTTAAACAAATATAAAGCCCATTAATAGCCCATAGCCTAGTTTCCACAAGTGTCGTTCTTTTGTCCAAACCCCAATTATGGTACAAAGCCCAATTACCCAATTTTAGTAATTAGCCCAACATCATGATTACTTCGTTTTAAATAAGCATAATAATAACTTAGCTACGAGACATTAATATAAAAAGGTTGAACATAACTTACAATGATTAAAAATAGCGTAGCGTTACACGGACAGAATTTCGACTTACACCCTTACAACATTCGCTAACATACCCTTATTATTAGAATTATAATTAAAATTAAAATATAAATTATAAATATAAATATATATTACTCGTATATATTGAGAGAGAGATAAAAAATGGATGTTATTTTTGATCAGAATTCGGGTTGATTTATAGCCAGAATTGATTTTTGGGGCTCCGCGACTCGCGGCAAAAAGCCCTTCAAACTCCGCGAGTCGCGGAGAGGTATTTTCATTTTACACCCTTGGAGTTTCCTGCTGCCGACGGTTTTAAATATATATATATAATATATATATAATTAATATAATTAATTATATATTATATTATATTTATATACATAGTTAACTTGTAATTTTTAGTCCGTTGCGTCGAGCGTTAAGAGTTGACTCTAGTCCCGGTTCCGGATTTTCGAACGTCCTCGCGTACAATTTAATATCTTGTACTTTGCGTTTTGAATCTTGTACTCTTGTGATTTCGAGACGTTTCTTATCAATAATTGGAACCTTTTTGATTGTCTTTTGTTCTTTTGAGCTTTTTGGTCGTTTGCGTCTTCAAATCGTCGAATCTGTCTTTTGTCTTCACCTTTTATTATTTAAACGAATATCACTTGTAAATAGAACAATTGCAACTAAAAGCTTGTCTTTCTTGAGGAATAATGCTATGAAATATATGTTCGTTTTTAGCATTATCAAATATTCCCACACTTGAGCGTTGCTTGTCCTCAAGCAATATCGTCTTGAAATACTAGAATCACTTCTTTATTCTTCACACTTTGTACATCAGTGATTTCTATACGGCGGTATAAACAATGGTAGTAACGATATGGTTTACAGTCCCACATGACTATAAAAATTTAGATCCATTAAGGAAATTGGATCTTTATGAAAACATTTGATCTTTTTGAAAATTAAATCTAGTTTTTACCCTAGATAAGTTTTCCGGAATAACCCTTTACCGGTGTTTGCAAAATATTTTTGTGGGTTTGGTGGGTTTCAGATTTGAAAATTTTAGCTCAAAACTTGCGGTTTTGTGTCACCCACTTGCTAACCTTGTATTTGGAAAGCAACACGTCCAGTTTACTTGTTCCGTATATTACCTTTCGGCAAACTACCGTCCGGTTGTAAAGGAAAGCGTTGAACAAGCAACTGTTTAAGGCAATGTCCCGTGACATGCTTTTGATTATGGTCTATAACGTGTCGGACGCAATTACTATCCTTGGTAGGAGCAATAGTAAAGCTCACCCTTATAATTTTTTCGGTCTGGCACAAGGTCATGTCTTTGACCACTATGCAACCACCGTTCTTACGGTTGACACCCGATTTAGTTCAGGTGACCTAATGAATTCCAGGTGAATTCCTAGGATTTTACGTTCAATGGTAATGAACGCATTGAAAATAGGGTTTTCAGAAAACAAATTGGTTTGTAATTTTGATCAAAATATTTTCTCGTTTAAGCTCGAGTTTAGATATCATTGAATTCCATGAGTTTGTAATTCTCAATCTTTAAGGTCAATCTCTAGGATTGAGTAATATCAGTCTTAAAAGCTGATTTTTAATCTTTAAGGAGATTATCCTTTCTGGAGATCTGATTCATTAGTCTTATCCAGCTAATTTGCACGGTGCCTCCCCATTGTACGAGATAAATCCTTCTCATGGTTAGGATAAATCTGACCACTTGGCGACCCTGTTTAATGCTGAGGTCCGTGGATTTCCTGCTGATTTTAGTGATGACTTTTCTAGATTTTTCGTCAACCTACAGCTGGTCTGGACGACAACTTCATGACCTAAATCAAGAAGCGCGTGTCTTTTTCGGAAGACTTTACTTCCTTTTAGTGATGGAATTGATTCATCGTGTAGATCCATCTCTTCTTTTCTTTCATCGGGTAAAACAGTTTAGTTTAGTCCAAAGCAAAAGTATTTTTAGTTATTTGTTACAGATATATGTGACATATGTTTAAAATAACTTGGTAAATTTTCCCACACTTGGCTTTTTATTTTTCTTTTTATCGTCCTCTATTCCATTTTAAATGAATTTTAACATTTTAGTTTGTTTCTCAATTTATGTCCTTTCCGAGGTAACAATAATTTCGGTGTTAAAACCTAGTTTTATCGTTCATAAATATGTATAAACATGATTTGAATTTATTTAATTGAAAATTTTTACTAGAATTGGGTAGTCAGTATATAAGACTAGGGCTGTTCTTTTTTATCAGAGAGCACTAGATTCTAATACAACTACTGCTTTACTAGTATTTTTAATGGTAACCAAGTGTATAAAGTAAAAAATTTTAAAATCCGAAAGAATTTAACCCCTTCCCACACTTAAGATCTTGCAATGCCCTCATTTGCAAGAAATCAGTAACAATTTAAATTATTGAGGGTGATTTGTGTGAAAATGATTAAATTTTTACCAAAGTTTCCAAATATATTGGCGTTTGTTTGCTGAATGATAAATGGTGCACATCATTTGTTCATCCCGTCTTGTTGTTATTTCACATATATTTTTCATCTTGTCGTCAAAATTTGTTGCTTTTGCTGAACTTAATGCCAGTCTTTGAAAATGCGTTGTTTTACCCTGTTGTGTACATAAGATAAACTGCAAACATATATACATATTTTTGAAGTTTGGTATATTACCCCACATTCAAAAATTATTAAAATCTAAGAATAAAAGTTAGATAATTATAAAAATGATTACAATATTAATAAAAGTATTAAACATATCAATAATTACAAATTACAAAATAAAAATAAAAAAAAAATAAGTAAACTAAGGATGATATTGGTACCAATAGGGGTTCCACGCATAACCATAAGTGCTATAGAATGCCTCGGCAGGGTCATACGTAGGATATGGTGGCTGCATCTCTATCGACCAAGGAGGGAAGACGGGTTTCGGTGTAGGAATATAGTTTCTACCTATATGTTGGCAATGCGCTATGATCTGGTTCTGATGAACTTGCCAATCTTCAAATGCTCTCTGTCTAGCATTTTCGTATTCCTGAGAAGCTATAAACCTTTGCATTTCTTGCATCTGGTTCCCCCCTCCTACATTACCTTGTTCCTGGTTTCTCTCTACCTGTGGATGTCTACCATTGTATCGTACTGCGGCGTTATTTCGCCGCTTCAACACTTTCGCACCATGGTACACATTTAAACCTATAGTGTCGCGGGGTTCCGGCTCTTCTACTAATAATCCCCCCCGACTTATATCCACACCGAGATATTCACCAATCAAAGTAATAAAAATACCACCTCCTATTATGCTATGTGGACGCATCCCTCGAACCATAGCTGATAAATAATAACCCACACAATATGGTATACTTACAGCGCTGTGTGGGTCTCGAATACACATATGGTAAAACAAATCTTGTTCATTTACCTTTTCTTTGTTTTTACCCCTTTGTGTAATCGAGTTAGCTAAAAACCTATGTATTACTCTTAATTCGGCTCTATCTATATCCAAATAAGAGTAGTTTCCCCCTTTAAAACGGTGGTGGCTTGTCATTTGACTCCACACACCGTGTGTATCAAAATTCTCATCTATTTTCCTACCGTTTAGTATCAATCCTCTACAATCGGCAGACGCTAATTCCTCAGGCGTATATATACGTAAAGCCTGAGCCATGTCTAGTAAAGACATGTGGCGCATCGAACCGCCTAACAAAAATCTAACAAAAGAACGATCGGTTAAACTGGCTACCCGATCATTCAACTCTATACTACATAACAACTCTTCACACCATACTTTATATACAGGTCTGCGTATGGTGAATAAACATATCCAGTCATTAAAAGAAGAATTACCATACCTCTGTACCAGTAATTCCCTAATTGGTCCGGCCAATTCTACAGCTTCCAAGGGTCCCCATTCTATGACCCTTGGTACCTCAACAACCTTAGAGTGAAGAGTATGCAAACCCCGTTGATATTTTGGATAATCTATCCAAAGTCTGTCAAATCGCAGGTTCGGGTGCAACTGTTCCAAGTGCATATCTGAAAAGGTCATGACTGGATGAGGTACATCCTGCTTGTAGTAGTTATCTACCTCCTGTTGTTCCAAGTTCTCAGCAGGAGCATGGCGGGCTTGGGATGAAGATTCACCCCTTTCATTCTGCAAAACACATCAAACACAAATTTTGTGCATCCAAATATGCATTAGTGTCAGCAAAATCATCAATCAAAATAATTACAATGACATTATCAATTTATATCAAACTTAAGCTTATTTTCACATTTTTATCAAATCTACACTTTTTCAAATAAGCATATACGAAAATTTTCGCCAAGTTCATAAGCATTCAACTCAAATAACATGTCAAAATAATCATTACTAGCAAATAAACAAGTCTCAAATGGCATTATCTTTCAAAAATCAAGTTCATGAATTTTGGACTTGAAAAAGTCCACTTTAATTCTCAAAATCATGTTTAGGCTCAAAGTTTGGATCATTTAACTACCTAGACATGTTACACTACTCAATTTAGCAACAATTCATGACAAAAATCGGCCATAACCTGTTTATATCAAAAAGCCCCAAATTTGCTCAAGAACACAAACCCTAGATTCTAAAGATTTTGAAGTTTTTGGCTTCAAATCATGTTAACAAGCATCAATCTAGGTTATACATGCATAATATACTAACAATTTAACACTAATTACACTAAAAATTAACAAAATTCAAATTATTAAAATATGCTCAAGAACACACTAAAATTCGGATTTAAAGGTGATTTGGGGTGTAATTGTACCTGTTTTCTTGAGTAGTTCCTAGATATCATCCTTCTCAACATGATTGTAGTGAAAAATTTGAAGATTAACGGTGAAAAATTGAGTTTTTGGGATGATTTTCGTGGGTTTTCTCGGGTCTTTTTCGCAGTATTTTGGGTGTTTTTGTGTGTGTGTGAGTGATCAGTTCGTGTGCAGCTGTTTTATTTTTTTCTGTAATTTGGTCCCTCCGCGAGTCGCGGAGGTTTGTACTTAAAACTCCGCGAGTCGCGGAGTTATTTTTTTTTTTTTTTTTTTTTTTTTTTTTTTTTTTTTTTTTTTTTTTTTTTATATAATCTTTAACTTATAAAACAATTAAGAAATTAATTTTAAAATTTTGTTTCCCTTGTTATTTAGGACGAGGTCGTTTCGGATCGATGTCCTAGTCCGTCCTCCGACAAAATTTTAAAATTTGTCTTTTTGTAGCGATTGTTTTAAAAGCTAAGATTTTTGATTTTTTTTTTAATGTTTTTGGCATACTTTAAATCAACAAGATTAAAAATAATGATAATAAAAGTTCTCGTCCCTCCCTCGGGTAAAGCAATTTCGGTTCAAAGACCTAGTCTTCAACTTACGACGAATTTTAAAAATCATATTTTTAACTTAATGAGATAAAGTAAATTTTTGTATTTAAATTCACACAACTTAAATAATAAATTCAAAATTAATATTAAAAATTCAAAATTCACACCAAACTTAAAATTTGAAATGCATAAAATTAAAATTTCATATTTTAAAACTAAAAAATTCACACCAAACTTAATTTAAAAATTCATAAATTCATACCAAACTTATATTAATTTTTCAAATATTTACAATTTTAAAAATATTGTTTTTACAAAGTTTACAATATTAATTTAAGATTTAAATATTAATTTTAAAAACATGGTAAAAATAAAATTGAAAATCTTTTTGTCTTTTTATCCCACTTTAATCAGTCAAATATTATCAAAAATATGCGCCCCTCTTTTCGGTAAAGTAATTTCGGTTCCAAGACCTAATTTAACTCATGACGAATTTTTGAAATATTTTGGGTTGATTGATTAAAGATATTTATACCTTAAGAATAAACGTTAAATTTCGCAGTGATGTAATAAATTTTTGAACGATATCAATAATTTCGGTCGCCAAACCTAATTTTATTTAATACCAATTTAATACTTTTTAGCGAACAAATTAGCGTTTATTATCAAAAGGTTAAAAATAAAAATAAAAACTGTACAGACATACCTGTGAAATAGATTTCTTAGTTATATGATCTATTATATTCATAAGATAGTCGGTTTAATTGGTCTTCCATGGCTGCATAGGCGTAACCTCGAGCATTCATTGTCTTTTCTTCTAAACATATGAACGGTCCGTCTCTGCATAAAGTAACAAATTCGGTATTTGAATAGGTTTGATTATTTGAACATTTACCTCCATGTGACCATTTTCCGCATTTGTGACATTTTTCTAGGTGTCGTGCTCTTCTTTTCGCTGCGGATTTTGATTTTCCTTTACCAAATTGTAACTTATTATCTTCGCATCTGGATCCTTTTCTAACTCCGTCCATTCTTTCTCTGATTACTGATACTAATTCACTCGGGAGTATGTCATTATTACGTTTAGTGATCAAAGCATGTAGCATTAGACCATGGTTTAGTTCACAAGCAGTCTTCATTTCGTAAAAACCTAAAAAAAATAAAAATTCAGAATGGGGGGAGAAGACTAGTTCTTTAGGGTCTGCTAGGGAAAGACCATACGTGTTCCATTTTCGAGAACTACACGAAAACAGACAATCTAACTCTAACAGCAATACATATTATCCTTTAAAGACTTGATTCTCCCCACACTTAGTTAGCTGTGGTGTTGAAATTGTGATTAACTTCGTTGTCGACTTCCATCGGACCATGTATGTAATGTTTAACTCTGTGACCATTAACTTTAAATTCAATCCCATTTGAATTTATTAATTCTATCGTTCCGTATGGGAAAACTCTTTTGACTATGAATGGTCCAGACCATCTTGATTTCAATTTTCCAGGAAATAGCTTGAATCGTGAATTGAAAAGAAGAACTCTGTCTCCTTCTTTAAATTCTTTTGAACTTCTGATTCTTTTATCATGCCATTTCTTCGTTCTTTCTTTATAGATTAACGAATTTTCGTATGCTTCATGTCTTAATTCTTCTAATTCGTTTAGTTGACTTAATCGTAGACGTCCGGCTTCATGTAAATCAAGATTACATGTCTTCAAAGCCCAAAATGCTTTGTGTTCAATTTCTACTGGAAGATGACATGCTTTTCCATAAACAAGTCTAAAAGGTGTGGTTCCAATTGGAGTTTTGTATGCTGTTCTAAAAGCCCAGAGTGCATCCTCCAATTTAATGGACCATTCCTTCGGATTTGATCCTACGGTTTTCTCTAGAATACGTTTTAAAGCTCGGTTGGTATTTTCAACTTGTCCACTTGTTTGTGGATGATATGCGGTGGAGATTTTATGAGTTACTCCATATCTTTTAAGAACTTTCTCAAGTTGATTATTACAAAAATGAGTTCCCCGATCACTTATTAAAGCTTTCGGTGTTCCAAACCTTGCAAAAAGACGTTTTAAAAAGTTGACTACAACTCGTGCATCGTTAGTTGGGAGAGCTTGTGCTTCCGCCCATTTAGATACATAATCAATGGCTACGAGTATATATAGATTATTATGAGATTTTGGAAATGGACCCATAAAGTCAATACCCCAAATGTCAAATACTTCACATACTTGGATGACATTTTGTGGCATTTCATCACGTTGACTTATTTTTCCGGCCCTTTGACATGCATTACAGGATTTGCAAAGAAGGTGTGCGTCTTTGTAAATTGTAGGCCAATAGAATCCAGCTTCATAAACTTTTCTTGCTGTTAGTTGAGGCCCATAATGCCCTCCTGTTGGTCCTGTGTGACAATGGTTTAAAATTTTACTCGCTTCATCTCCAAATACACATCGGCGTATTATTCCATCGGGACAACTTTTAAACAGATGTGGATCTTCCCAGAAATAGTGTTTTATATCACTGAAGAATTTCTTTCGTCTTTGGTACGATAATCCTTTTTCAAGGAATCCACAAACTAAGTAGTTTGCATAGTCTGCAAACCATGGGATTTCTTTATAATCTATCTTCAATAGATATTCATCAGGAAAGTTGTCTTGTATGGCCGATTCATTCAGAACTTCTAATTCGGGATTTTCAAGACGAGAAAGATGATCAGCGGCGAGATTTTCTGCTCCTTTTTTATCTCGGATTTCAATATCAAACTCTTGTAAGAGTAAGATCCAACGGATTAATCTTGATTTAGCATCTTGTTTTGAAAATAGGTATCTAAGAGCAGAATGGTCGGTATAGACCACCGTTTTTGCTAGAACGAGATATGATCGAAATTTGTCAAATGCAAAGACAATAGCAAGGAGTTCTTTTTCAGTAGTTGTATAGTTCGTTTGTGCTCCTTGTAATGTCTTACTAGCATAATATATAGGTTGAAATCGTTTTTCAATCCTTTGTCCTAAAACGGCTCCCATTGCAAAATCACTTGCATCGCACATTAGTTCAAATGGTAGATTCCAATTTGGTGTTATCATGATCGGTGCATTAGTGAGTTTCTCTTTAAGAATATTAAAAGATTTGATACATTCATCTGAAAAGATGAATGGCGCATCCTTTTCTAGGAGTTTATTCATAGGAGTGGCAATTTTAGAAAAATCTTTTATGAAACGTCGGTAAAAACCGGCATGCCCTAGAAAACTCCTAACTCCTCTAACATTGGTGGGATGTGGAAGTTTAGCAATTACATCTACTTTAGCTCTATCCACTTCAATTCCTTCTTTTGAAATTTTATGTCCAAGAACGATGCCTTCTTTAACCATGAAATGGCATTTCTCCCAATTAAGTACTAGATTTGATTTTTCGCATCTAATTAGCATTCGTTCCAGATTAACTAGACATGATTTAAATGTATCACCGAAGACTGAAAAGTCATCCATGAATACTTCCATGCATTCTTCTATCATGTCGTGAAAAATCGCCATCATACACCTTTGAAAGGTTGCAGGGGCGTTGCAAAGTCCAAATGGCATGCGTTTGTAAGCAAAAGTACCATAAGGGCACGTGAATGTAGTTTTCTCTTGATCTTCGGGTGCTATTGGAATTTGAAAATATCCGGAAAATCCATCTAGAAAACAATAGTAACTATTTCCGGCTAATCTTTCCAACATTTGATCTATGAAAGGTAAGGGAAAGTGATCTTTTCTGGTGGCGTCATTTAATTTTCTATAATCAATACATACACGCCATCCTGTTACAGTCCTAGTAGGAATAAGCTCATTTTTCTCATTTGTGATGACAGTCATGCCACCCTTCTTAGGCACGCATTGAACTGGGCTTACCCATGGACTATCAGAGATTGGATATATTAAACCTGCATCTAGCAGTTTAATAATCTCTTTCTTAACTACATCTTGCATATTAGGATTCAGTCTTCGTTGGCGTTGCACATACGTTTTATGACCTTCTTCCATAAGGATTTTATGTGTGCAATACGAAGGACTTATTCCTTTAATATCATGAATCTTCCATGCAATGGCTGGTTTATGAGCTTTCAACACAGAAATGAGTTGTGATTTCTCATTTTCAGTAAGAGAAGACGATATTATTACAGGTAATTCAGATTCACCATGTAAATAAGCGTATTCCAAATGGTTTGGAAGTGGCTTTAATTCTAATTTCGGAGGTTCTTCTATCGACGATTTATATCGATATCTGTCTTCTTCTTTTAGCATTTGAATTTCTTCTGTTGTTGGTTCATATCCATTAGCTATAAGTGTAGCTAACATTTCAGCTTCATCAATTGGTTCATTTCCTTCTCCTAAAGAACATTCTCCTGTTCCTTGTAATTCAGGAAATTCTTCTAATAATTCTGCATGGGCATCTATAGTTTTAATATAATAACATGTATCATCTGCAGATTGTGGTTGTTGCATTGCTCTATCAACTGAAAAGGTAACACTCTCATCCTCTATACTTAGGGTCAGTTTCTTACCGAACACGTCTATCATTGCTTTAGCCGTGTTTAAGAATGGTCTTCCTAATATGAGAGGAACTTGAGAATCTTCTTCCATGTCCAAAACAACAAAATCTACTGGAAATACTAAAGTACCAACTTTAACTAGCATGTTCTCCATTATCCCTCTAGGATATTTTATTGATCTATCGGCTAGTTGTATGCTTATTCTGGTTGGTTTCAATTCTCCAAGGTCTAGTTTAGCGTATAGTGAATACGGCATTAGATTTATACTAGCACCTAAATCTGCTAATGCTTCTATTGAACTAAGACTACCCAGAAAACATGGAATTGTGAAACTTCCTGGATCAGATAGTTTTTCTGGTATCTTATTCAACAGCACTGCTGAACAATTAGCATTCATAGTAACAGCCGAGAGTTCTTCCATTTTCTTTCTATTCGTGATTAGATCTTTCAAGAATTTAGCATATCTTGGCATTCCTGAAATCACATCAATGAAAGGAAGATTTACATTTATCTGTTTAAACATATCCAAGAATTTGGATTGCTCGGCTTCAAGTTTTTCCTTCTTCATTTTACTCGGGTAAGGAAGTGGTGGTTGGTATGGTTTAACATAAGGTTTATCCTTAACTGTGTTATCTTCATTAACCTTTTCAACTACCGGTTCTTTTTCCTTATCTTGATCAGGTTGTGGTTCTTGTGGAGTAGGAATAGTTTCATCAGAAGTTACAGGTATTTCAGGTGGTTTAAGTGTTGTACCACTTCTTGTGGTAATAGCTTTAGCTGTTTCATTCCGGGGGTTAGCATTTGTATCGCTTGGTAAACTTCCCGGTTTTCTTTCACCTATTAACCTTGCTAGGTTACTTACTTCTTGTTCTAGATTTTGAATAGAAGCTTGTTGATTTCTAAATGCTTGAGCATTTTGTTCATTTGTTTGTTTTTGAGATGTGAAAAACTGCGTTTGAGTTTCAACTAGCTTCGTCATCATATCTTCTAAATTTGGCTTTTTATCATCGGTTTGTTGTGGTGGTTTGTTTTGAAAATTCGGTCTTTGCTGATTATAAGTATTATTGGATACTTGTTGATTGCTAGGACCTTGTTGGTTGTTGTATGGAATATTTCGGTTATAGTTCTGGTTTTGATTGTAAATCGGTCTTGGCGGTTGATAATTATTCTGATAATTATTTCCAGGCCTTTGGTTTATGTATGAAATATTCTCTCTTTGTTCCATTGTTAATTCAATATTTAGACAATCTTTTGTCAAATGTGGTCCTCCACACTGCTCACAACTAATTCGTATTGAGTGAATATCCTTAGTCATCTTTTCCATTCGTCTCTCGAAAGCATCTATCTTTGCGGAAATGGAATCTAAGTCATGGCTAGAATCGGCTCTAGCTGCTTTAGATGATCTAATGATATCTTTTTCTTGGTGCCACTCATGTGAGTGGGAAGCAGTATTATCAATAATTTTGTAAGCATCAGTTTCGGTTTTCTTCATAATAGAACCACCAGCTGCTATATCTATATCTTTCCTTGTAGTGATGTCGCATCCTTGGTAAAATATTTGTACTATTTGACAAGTGTCTAAACCATGTTGCGGACATCCTCTTAATAACTTTCCATATCTTGTCCACGCCTCATATAGAGTTTCATTTGGCTTTTGTGTGAACGTAACAATTTCTGCTTGAAGTCTTACGGCTTTAGATGCAGGAAAAAATTGTTTAAGAAATTTGTCAACTAAAACGTCCCATGTATCAATCGCCCCTTCAGGTAACGATTCCAACCAATCTTTGGCTTCTCCCTTTAAAGTCCAGGGAAATAACATGAGATATATCTGTTCATCCTCCACTTCTCGTATTTTAAATAGTGTGCAGATCCTATTAAAGGTACGTAGATGTTCATTTGGATCTTCCTTCGGCGCACCACTAAATTGGCATTGATTAGTCACCATGTGTAGAATTTGTCCTTTGATTTCATAATCTGGCGCATTAATGTCTGGATGAGTAATTGCGTGACCTTGGCCAGTGCGTTTAGCTCTCATTCGGTCTTCCATACTTAAAGGTTCCAGATTCTCCATAATTGAATTTGTTGAATCGGTATCACTAGATGATTCTGATTTAATGGTTCGTTCCTCAACAATCTCTGTTTGAATGATTGGTGGTTCCGGAGGAAAGTTTAATGGTTCAGGATCTATGAACCGTTCCTGAATATTTTCTGGATTCTCAATTGTGATGTTTGTTTCAAAAACTGGATTATCGGAAATTTGAACTGAAGTACTTGGTCGACTGGATGACGATTCTAAAGAAAAATCAACGGCGGTTATATTTGTTAAACGATGTCTTGATCGAGTTACAGGTGGTGAACGTATTAAAGGTGGTGAACGTCTTGCTCGGTGCATTCACAGAATATCCTATTAGTTTTTAAAAGGAAAGAAAAATTATAATAAGTTATCCAACCAATAGACTTTTCTGATTTTGCCCACGTTTCGAATAGCCAAAAGATGCAGCAGAGGGGCAGGATTCGTTTGGTCTCAATATAATTGAGGACTGTTTGGCTCCAATAACCCGGTCCACGTACAAATCCAACTATTACTACGAACCAGAAAATTTTGATGTCTATCAATTTAACCACTTAAAATAAATTTTCGCAATTTTAAGAAATTTAGATAAGAAGTAGATAAAATTCTAAGTCCTAAAACTAGAATAGCGAGAAATAAGAGAGAAAAAGAGTTCGTCGAAAAAGGTCGAAAAAGAAAAATGGTTGAAAAATAAAAGGTGACGGAAAAATAAAAGAAACTTATAAAAACTTAAAAATATTTAACTAATTTAACCTTATTACTACAACTAACTTAAAATTATAATCGCAAATTGAAATTACTAATTGGAATGATAATTGATACATAGTAAAAGGTCTAAAAATATTAAAGCTTACAAGAAAAACTAAATCCCAAATGGAAATAACTTAAAAAGAAACTAAAACTTAAAAAGGCGTCGCAAAATTCTAAAGCACCTAAATCTTAGTCTAAAGAAAAAGCACTTAAGGAATTCTACGGCAAAGCCTAAAAATCTAGGAGTAAAAATAACTATAGCAAAAAACTAAGTTTAAAATTAATTATGAGCTAAAAATATAAAAGTTACGCTACAACGATTAAAAAGGTACAAAATATAAAAATATATAAAAAGTTGTAAAAAGTACAATTTTTATAAAAATATTATTTTTATATTATTTATTTTACTAAAACTACTAATTTTATAATTTTAATTAAACTTATTTAAACTAAATACATAAATATAAAGTAAAAAGTAAAAATAAAACTAAAATTAATAATAATAATAATAATTAAGTAATTAATAATAATAATAATAAATTAAAACCCGTGATTAGGGTTTTGTCCGTGTGTCAGAAACCCTCCGCGAGTCGCGGCAAATAAAGAGTAAAACCCCGCAAGTCGCGGGGTTCAGGAATTCTGTTGACAGGTAGTACTTTTCACGCGTTTTCTTTATTTATTTATTTTTTTTTTTATTTTGTTTTCTGTTTTTAATTTAAATAAACGATTTTTTAATAAAATTTATATTTTTATAAATTAAAATAAAGATAAAGAAACTTATAAAACTTAAATATTTAACAAAATCCTAAAAATACTTATATTTTTGTTTTTCTTTTTATATTTTTGAATAATTAAAACGTAATTTTTTTACAAAAACGACTTTTAATAAAAGTAAATAAAAATCTTTTTTTTTTTTTTTTTATATTAGCGTTGCGCTTCCGGCTTTTAAGATGAGTCCCCGGCAGCGGCGCCAAAAATACTTGATGTCAAAGCAGGGGGGTATATAATACTATTAAATTTTAGCAGAAAATACTATTAAATACGATACAATTTTACACAAGATATTTATTTATTTATAGAATGGATATACTTAAACCTTGCTACAACACTTATAGGCAGTGTACCTAATCGTACAGTAGTGTAGTTTTTAGTAAGTCCGGTTCGTTCCACAGGGAGATCTTTAAGCAAAGCTCAACGCTATATTAGTTTACTTTTATAAAAATACAAATATATATATAAGTAATATTATTATTATAAAGGGGGGTTTTTACCGTTTAATGACCGGTTTGTCGATTTTAAAACTTTAGTCGCAGTTAAAACCTAATGTAAAATATAAAATAAATACAAGACTTTAAATTAAAGCGTAAAGTAAATAACGATAATGAAATTGCGAATAATAAAAATGCGATAAAAATTAAATTGCGATAATTAAAAAGTACGATAATTAAAAATGCGATAAAATGAAATAACAATAAATAAAAGTGCGATAATTAGAAGTGCAATTAAATATACAATAAAGGAAATAAAATATGATATAAAAGAATTATGCTTATTTAAACTTCCGTAATCATGATGTTTGACGTGTTGATTTTAGTTTTATGCCCATGGGTTAATTGTCCTTTGTCCTGGATTATTCAATATGTCCGTCTGGTTTTTGTCCATAACAGTCCATCAGTCATAAATATAAATTGCAAGTGTCCTTGTCAAATTATTATTATACCCGAAGATAAATATTCCAACTAATTGGGGATTCGAATTGTAACAAGGTTTTAATACTTTGTTTAATGAATACACCAGGTTATCGACTGCGTGTAAACCAAGGTTTTACTACTTTGTTAACAATTACACCAATTACCCTTGAATGTAATTTCACCCCTGTTTTAATTATTCTAGTGGCTATTAATCCATTCCCGTGTCCGGTTAAATGAACGATTATTCGTACATATAAATACCCCGCCCATCGTGTCCGATCGAGTGTATATGGTAATTTATAGGGACGCCCAATTGTAAATCTTTATATTAACATTAACAAACTTTCATTTAGTTAAACAAATATAAAGCCCATTAATAGCCCATAGCCTAGTTTCCACAAGTGTCGTTCTTTTGTCCAAACCCCAATTATGGTACAAAGCCCAATTACCCAATTTTAGTAATTAGCCCAACATCATGATTACTTCGTTTTAAATAAGCATAATAATAACTTAGCTACGAGACATTAATATAAAAAGGTTGAACATAACTTACAATGATTAAAAATAGCGTAGCGTTACACGGACAGAATTTCGACTTACACCCTTACAACATTCGCTAACATACCCTTATTATTAGAATTATAATTAAAATTAAAATATAAATTATAAATATAAATATATATTACTCGTATATATTGAGAGAGAGATAAAAAATGGATGTTATTTTTGATCAGAATTCGGGTTGATTTATAGCCAGAATTGATTTTTGGGGCTCCGCGACTCGCGGCAAAAAGCCCTTCAAACTCCGCGAGTCGCGGAGAGGTATTTTCATTTTACACCCTTGGAGTTTCCTGCTGCCGACGGTTTTAAATATATATATATAATATATATATAATTAATATAATTAATTATATATTATATTATATTTATATACATAGTTAACTTGTAATTTTTAGTCCGTTGCGTCGAGCGTTAAGAGTTGACTCTAGTCCCGGTTCCGGATTTTCGAACGTCCTCGCGTACAATTTAATATCTTGTACTTTGCGTTTTGAATCTTGTACTCTTGTGATTTCGAGACGTTTCTTATCAATAATTGGAACCTTTTTGATTGTCTTTTGTTCTTTTGAGCTTTTTGGTCGTTTGCGTCTTCAAATCGTCGAATCTGTCTTTTGTCTTCACCTTTTATTATTTAAACGAATATCACTTGTAAATAGAACAATTGCAACTAAAAGCTTGTCTTTCTTGAGGAATAATGCTATGAAATATATGTTCGTTTTTAGCATTATCACCTTCTAACTTGACTTTTAAAATCAACTAAACACATGTTCTATATCTATATGATATGCTAACTTAATGATTTAAAACCTGGAAACACGAAAAACACCGTAAAACCGGATTTACGCCGTCGTAGTAACACCGCGGGCTGTTTTGGGTTAGTTAATTAAAAACTATGATAAACTTTGATTTAAAAGTTGTTATTCTGAGAAAATGATTTTTATTATGAACATGAAACTATATCCAAAAATTATGGTTAAACTCAAAGTGGAAGTATGTTTTCTAAAATGGTCATCTAGACGTCGTTCTTTCGACTGAAATGACTACCTTTACAAAAACGACTTGTAACTTATTTTTCCGACTATAAACCTATACTTTTCTGTTTAGATTCATAAAATAGAGTTCAATATGAAACCATAGCAATTTGATTCACTCAAAACGGATTTAAAATGAAGAAGTTATGGGTAAAACAAGATTGGATAATTTTTCTCATTTTAGCTACGTGAAAATTGGTAACAAATCTATTCCAACCATAACTTAATCAACTTGTATTGTATATTATGTAATCTTGAGATACCATAAACACGTATACAATGTTTCGACCTATCATGTCGACACATCTATATATATTTCGGAACAACCATAGACACTCTATATGTGAATGTTGGAGTTAGCTATACAGGGTTGAGGTTGATTCCAAAATATATATAGTTTGAGTTGTGATCAATACTGAGATACGTATACACTGGGTCGTGGATTGATTCAAGATAATATTTATCGATTTATTTCTGTACATCTAACTGTGGACAACTAGTTGTAGGTTACTAACGAGGACAGCTGACTTAATAAACTTAAAACATCAAAATATATTAAAAGTGTTGTAAATATATTTTGAACATACTTTGATATATATGTATATATTGTTATAGGTTCGTGAATCAACCAGTGGCCAAGTCTTACTTCCCGACGAAGTAAAAATCTGTGAAAGTGAGTTATAGTCCCACTTTTAAAATCTAATATTTTTGGGATGAGAATACATGCAGGTTTTATAAATGATTTACAAAATAGACACAAGTACGTGAAACTACATTCTATGGTTGAATTATCGAAATCGAATATGCCCCTTTTTATTAAGTCTGGTAATCTAAGAATTAGGGAACAGACACCCTAATTGACGCGAATCCTAAAGATAGATCTATTGGGCCTAACAAACCCCATCCAAAGTATCGGATGCTTTAGTACTTCGAAATTTATATCATATCCGAAGGGTGTCCCGGAATGATGGGGATATTCTTATATATGCATCTTGTTATTGTCGGTTACCAGGTGTTCACCATATGAATGATTTTTATCTCTATGTATGGGATGTGTATTGAAATATGAAATCTTGTGGTCTATTGTTACGATTTGATATATATAGGTTAAACCTATAACTCACCAACATTTTTGTTGACGTTTAAAGCATGTTTATTCTCAGGTGAATATTAAGAGCTTCCGCTGTTGCATACTAAAATAAGGACAAGATTTGGAGTCCATGTTTGTATGATATTGTGTAAAAACTGCATTCAAGAAACTGATTTCGATGTAACATATTTGTATTGTAAACCATTATGTAATGGTCGTGTGTAAACAGGATATTTTAGATTATCATTATTTGATAATCTACGTAAAGCTTTTTAAACCTTTATTTATGAAATAAAGGTTATGGTTTGTTTTAAAAATGAATGCAGTCTTTGAAAAACGTCTCATATAGAGGTCAAAACCTCGCAACGAAATCAATTAATATGGAACGTTTTTAATCAATAAGAACGGGACATTTCATACACCATAAACACCATAAATCCGTAGGTCTTATAAACCCGAACCAGATTTGTTTACATTTAAATGCAAGTCACGAATGATTAACAAAATAATCCTTATATTTTACTAGTTTGGTATTCAAATTAATATGATTAATACCAATTTGTATAAACTTCCTTTAAACATAATATGTCATATGAGATAAGCAAATTCAGAACCAAATCCATTTATAAACAGAATATATTAAGCAAGTTAATATCACACCTTAATTCAACCACCCAAAAAATAGCAGCATCAAATTAAAGCAAATTTCAGTTTATAAAATATATCAGCATGTTTCACAAGCAATTTATGTAATATGAATTAAGGTTTAGCAGGTTGTAAGCAATCGCAGAACCGAAATTTGACCACGGTGTATCACATTACTGACCCGATTATAAGCATATCAGTTTCGTGGAACACGAATCTGTTTAAGATTGTTAGGGAAACTGTTACGAAACTGAATCAGCTAAACTTCTCGTGTTAAACAGATTATAAACATGTATAATCTAACTATAAGCAATCATAACAAATAATTAGATTATAAACAAAGATTGAAACGATCATACCACAAATAGGTTGAACAGGTACTCGGCGGTTCCAAAATCTGCAAAAGAATAACAAAACTGGTTGAACCGGTGTGACGATCGCTCCAAATCCATATGGACGAACACGTCATTCATCAATTTCATTGCGAGGTATTTGACCTCTATATGATACGTTTTGTAAAATTGCATTCTTTTAAAAAGGCACACCATAAATGAATATTTAAATCAAAGGTTTTCGACAGCTGATGATTTCTACATATAGACAATCACCGTAAATAATAGTTTACAATAGTACTTCCGTTGACAATGCAGTCAAAATAAGATACATGGTGATGATTTGGTGAATGCAACGTTTCCTTGAAAAATATGTCATGTAAGACTCCATGCACATAGCTTGTCTAACATATAAGCAAACAGCGGAAGACTTCTAGGGAACCTGAGAATAAACATGCTAACAAGTGTCAACACAAAGGTTGGTGAGTTCATAGTTTTAATGTTTTGCATAATCTGTACATAAAGGTGGATCGCAAGATTTCAGTTGTTTCATCCAGAAACATTTATCAAAATATTCTACAAGATTGAGCACCCTGGTAGCTAAATTTAACGTTATAATAAGTACCCCTGTTTTAACATACATGCAACCAACATGTACAATACACGCAAACCAACGTGTACTAAACTCAAATAGCATACGTCTGTTTTATAGTTCAGGCTAGGGTTTCTATACCTGGAACAGACGGGGATGTCAAGCCCTATGGATCCATATACTACTACTCGCGCCCACCAGTTCTTATAACCGGCAGTTACTAGTTACCAAAGCTAAGGGATTTTCGATTCAAACTCAGTATAGAATTTAGTATGTACTTGTGTCCATTGGGTTTAAATAAAGTGCATGTATTCTCAGCCCAAAAATATAGATTGAAAAAGCAATTAAAAAGGGAGCAAATGAAACTCACCTTAGCAGCATATAAAGTCGTTCACCAAAATGTGACCGAAACTCGGATTACCAAATAACCGTAGATCTCAACCTAGAGAACATATGTTGGTCAATAAATGTCTATCAAGCTAGGTCAGGTAATAGTGTATCACAATCCTAATGCTCGATATCGATATACAAAAGTTATCCAAAGTCGTTTCAAAAAGTTAATTTTGACAAAAGTTCAACAAAACGAGACGTACCTTATATAAGGATTCATTTACTCGGCTGGTAATATTCAAAAATCCACTTTATCAATCTTATTAACAAGTTGTTTAAATATCAATTGCAGATTCAAAAGCAATTTCAATTAACGTTAATCATAATTCAGTTGATCATAACTTTTAATTCGTTCACCGAAATTGCGCGGTTTCTAAATGAAAAGTTATTGATTTTTCACCAGCTTTCCAACGACATGCATATCATATACCTTTTATCAGTAATATATGTATTTAATTCGTGATTCATCATACTATCTAACGACAAAATTTAACATAAAAGTATGCATAAACATATATACTCGAGCACTAGACATGTATACACTATTAATATATAAAAGATAAGATATGAATGCTCACGTATCAATATTGTGACTCAATATTTTAGGAAAGTACGTAAACGTAACAGAGATGATAAACACTAGGTTTAATTTGCAAACAATACCCACGAACATTACCCATAACCTCCATAGCTATAACCCATAGTTTCCTTAGCTCTATCCCACTCGAAAACCCATTTTTGAAAGTGACGCACTCATAATCTCGTCGTAATATTTTATGTATAATATTACTAATAATAATAATAAGATTAATAATAATAATATTAATCTTAATAATAATAATAATAATAATAATAATAATAATAATAATATAAATAATAATATAAATATATATGTATATATACGAGAGAGATTGAGAGTGTGCAACTGAGCCAGAATGATCGAGCTTTTATAGTGTGGCCTGAATTCCCCTGCCATACGATCGCATGGCTAATGTGAGGGAATTCCATGCGATCTCATGGATCCCTTTTCCAGCTCACACATGTAATTTAACTCTTCCTCGTCGACACATTTATTTATTAATATATAATTTATATAATTTATATAATTAATTATATATTATATTAAATTTACGTGCATAGTTGACTTGTAATTTTCGTTCCGATAAGTCGTACATCGTCACTCGACTTATGTCCCGGTTCCGGTTTTTCGAACGTCCATTCGTATACTGAGAAAACTTGTACTTTACGTTTCGTGAATCGTACCTTTGTCAAAATATAGTCTTAAATTATCCATAAACTATACCAATCGAGATATAACTTATACATTTGAGTGTTTTGGTCATTTACTGTAGCAAATAGTGATTTTCAAAAACACTGTAGCTTTTCGGGTACTGTAGCAATTTGAAAATACTGTAGCAAATTAGTGTTTTACTGGTTCATCTTAAACGTTTTAGTTAACTTATCTATATATTAATCGAATCAATAATCGAATGTTACTATCGTTTACTAAATAATTTAAAATCATATATATATATATATATATATATATATATATATATATATATATATATATATATATATACATTAAGTTATATATATATTGTTCGTGAATCTTCGAGAACAGTCAAAGAATAATTGATTACATGAATATAGTTCCAAAACTTTTTGACTCAACATTACAGACTTTGCTTATCGTGTCGAAAACATTAAATCATTTAAAGATAAAGTTTAAATTTGGTCAGAAATTTCCGGGTCGTCACAGTACCTACCCGTTAAAGAAATTTCGTCCCGAAATTTGAGTGAGGCCGTCATGGCTAACAATAAAAATGTTTTCATGACGAATATGAGTTGATAATTAGAGTTTTATCACCGTTGAATAATATGGATAAAAAAATCCAATTACTCGAAGCATATGAGAGAAATTATCGTAAAATAGTGAAATGAAGGAATAGAGATTCGTCTTAATTTTTGACGTAGTAACGATTGATTTCCGGAATTTAAGGAATAGAAAATCTTCATATTCTAAATAAGATTTGATTCTTCAAGAATTAAGGAGATTAAGATATTCTTTAATTAAATAAGTAATCTGCCTCGATTGCTATGTCTGATTTTTCACTATAAATTGACCTCTTTCGTTTCATTTATTTTCACCACTCCTATAAACTTCTTCCTTATTTCATACTTCCTAATAGATTGTGAAAATGCTTAATCCAGTTCTGATTCTTGATATTTTCTTGGCTATCGTATCCTTCATTCTTCTTTTTCATCTGCCACCACAGAAGGTTATTTTCTTCTACTATTACCTTAGGGTTATAGTTTTTTTCATTCTCCCGTGTCTTTATATTGCTATACGCATTGATATACATGGTTTGTAAATTTCGGGGTTGTTATCGGGCTTTATATTTTCCCTTATATTTAGGAGCTTCATGCTTTTTTTTTTCCTTCCCGACTTCAAGTCAAGCGAATAATGGTCCAGAATTTGTAGATATGGAGTTTTGGATGAACATAGTTAATGTTCTAAGAAGGTAATCGTAATGGCACGATCTTGATTTGTCAAATTACCAGAATATCCGGAAAAGACCGAATCATCAAGAAAAATATTTTCTTGATATGTTTAGAGGTTAAATAGAATGAAAGAGTTATGTAACATGGATCATGATGAGGGTGTGATCTGTGAACCTTTATCACGTTCCATTAGAAACTCAGCATGACTTGCTGTAATATAATCACATTGATCAAGTGTCATTATATTAAACTAACTCATGCCTCAATTCCCAACATTACTTCAAACATGCATTTTTCGATTTTTTCAGATTTTTGAAACTAAAATAGTTTCTTTTATGATGTAACACAGATAGCGCGAAGAGATGAATGATTTCAGATAAGAATAGTTATGAAGATATCTCCAGAAATATCGAGGATATTTATAATGAAAGATACGATGATATCTTAGAATTTCTAATATCGAAGGATGATGAAGAAGATTTGTTCGTAACGGATTTTGAGTCAGGAGCAAGGTATTCGTTAATGACTTCAGCAGATACTGAATCATTTGTATTCTTTGAAGGCAGGTTTAGTCTTTGTGATTTGTCCACAGCCTCCTTCATGGTCTTTTCAATCCGTTTTTTCCAGTTCCAAACCTTCTCTTTTTCTCAGCTTTACCACCATACTATTCTTTATCATCAAACTTTTGACTGTTAAGGTCGTTTATAGTTTTTTCTGCATCATCGGCATTTTTCCAATTTCGGAGAACTAGTTTCGCAGTTTGGGTTGTTTTTCAGAAATTTCACATTCGAAGTAGATAAGTTTAGAAGATAGCCATTATATGTATATATATAACTGTTGGCGTAGAATTGCTGCGAAATTCTAAATACTGATTGCTAATTCCTGGTAGTTGGTATGGCAATTATTGTTATAAGATGTGGATGAGTATATGATAGGGTTTCAATGAGTATAAGGATTTTTCGGAAGGTCAAGGATCAATGAAGTTGTTGGTAAATTTACTGCTAATGTGGTGGGACATGAAAGGTTCCCCAGTAAAAAAACGTATATGTCAAGGTTATAATAAGGCTAATCTGAAAAGTCGAAGTTGACTAGTTGAAAGTGTGGTAAAACTGGATACTTTGAAAAGGGATTGCAAGGTTATTTTTGGTAAAAACAACGCTAAAGGATCTTGCACAGTTTTGAAGTCAAAGTATAGCTTTGAAAGACGTAGAGATCTAAGAGTGATGTCACCGATTCAGAGTTATGACTTGGATTCTGATCTGTCAATATCAGAATATGTAATCGAATTTGTATGAGAATGATTGTGTATTGCAGTTAAGGTAGTGAGTATAGTTAATGATTTTTGAATCAAAATTGAAGAATGTACAGTGTAACATATTAATTGTAAACTTTAATATTTCTCGGGTATTACCTACCCGTTAAAGATTTCACAATTAATACTTTGTACAATAGAATTTTTATTACCGTCTTTATGAAAATATATGTATGTATATTTTCTTCAGATGTAACACAGATTTAATGAGTTAATATCATATTAAGCTCATTTGATTTTTGGCTTGACTTAGAAATGATTAATCTCTAAAACATTAAAGATTACATAATCTTTGCGGAGTATTTCGCTAATGTAATCGATACTTCATTATTTATTCTTATTCCTCGGTGAAGGATGTTGATGCTCGTGGAATTTTTGTGAACCTTACAAGGCACAGATGATGTTTTTTGGAAAGTTTCGAGTATATCGAAAATAAAAATGTAAAATCAATTATGTAATTGAATAATACACTTGGTTTATTATGAAATGGAATTCATTAAGTTGAAACAGAGATTGTAGTTAACAATGGTTAAGTTGTTAAGGAAGGATGTACATCATTGCATATTAGTAATATGAACTAACCGAGTAGTACCTACCAGTTGGAGTTGGTAAAACAACATGGTTCTTACCAATCATTTTTGTTGGTTCAACGGTTTTGGTTAGTGGAGATTTAGACTTTCGACTCACAAAGGTGATCGATTTTTCATCATTACTAAGTGTCATTCTACCCTTTCTTACATCGAATAACGCCCCGGTAGATGCTAAGAATGGTCGACCTAAAATTAGAGGAATGTTTGGGTCCTCTTCTATGTCAATGACAATAAATTCGACTACAAAGGTTAAATTACCCACTTGAACGGGTAGGTCGTCAGCAATTCCAACTGGGTGCTTAATGGTTTGATCAAAGAGTCGAACACTCATTTCCGTTGGACTTAACTCACCTACTCCTAATCTCTTATATAATGAAAGAGACATAACACTCACACTCGCACCTAAATCTGCTAGTGCATCATACATGACACAATCACTAAGTAGACAACGAACAATAAATTCACCCGGATCACCCAACCTGGGTGGAGGTTTTGGTGGAACTGTCTTCACCGGGTTTACTTTTACGGTTTTTGTTTCTTGCACTTTCTTATTCTTCTTCTTCTTCTTTCCAGAGGTATCACAAACTTTATTACCTATCACTTGCTCATACTCAACTCCTTTTCTTAGAAACGAGATGGGTGGTCTGTATGGTACCACCACTGGCTTTTCATACTCGGGTGGTCGTGGTGGTGTAACTTCTTCATTGTTACTCACATCAAAAACCTTCCCATCTTCTGGAGCTGGTTTTTCAGGATTTGTTGACACCATATTAACATTCTCATTCCGAGGATTTACTTCAGTATTACTCGGTAGCTTTCCTTGTTCCCTCTCACTCATCATGCTAGCAAGAGTACCTACGTGTTTTTCTAGATTCAAAATGGAAGCTTGTTGAGTTTTTAATGACTGATCAAACCTCTCATTTGTTTGGGTTTGAGATGTAATAAATTGTGTTTGAGATTCCATTAGCTTTGCCATCATTTCTTCTAGATTTGACTTTTTCTCTTCGGTTTGTCGTGGTGGTTTATATAAGCCAGGTCTTTGTTGATTGAAAGTGTTGTTTTGAGTTGGTTGGTTATTCAGACCTTGTTGGTTGAACGAGTTATTGTTGGGTCCCTTTGGATTGTAAAGAATGTTTTGATTTCGATTAAAGTTTGGCCTTGGCTGTTGATAATTATTTTGATAATTATTTCCCAGCCTTTGGTTCATGTAGGAAACATTCTCTCATTGTTCCATCGTTTGCTCGATGTGACAATCTTTTTGTTAAGTATTGCGTGAATATCTTTATTCATCTTTTCTATTTGTCTCTCGAAAGCATCTATTTTTGCGGAAACGGAATCAAAGTCATGGCTAGAATCGGCTCTAGCCGCTTTAGATGATCGAAAAATATCTTTTTCCTGATGCCACTCATGTGAGTGGGATGTTGTGTTATCAATAATTTTGTAAGCTTCAGTTGCGGTTTTCTTCATAATGGAACCACCAGCCTCTATGTCGATGTCTTTTCGTGTAGCAACGTCGACACCTTGGTAGAATATTTGTACTATTTGATAAGTATCTAAACCATGTTGAGGACATCCTCTCAACAATTTTCTGAATCTTGTCCACGCCTCATATAGAGTTTCATTTGGCTTTTGCGTGAACGTAACAATTTCTCCTTGAAGTCTCATGGCTTTAGATGCCGGAAAGAATTGTTTAAGAAATTTTTCAACTAAGACATCTCATGTATCAATCGCCCCTTCAGGTAACGATTCTAACCAATCTTTGGCTTCTCCCTTTAAAGTCCAGGGAAATAACATGAGATATATCTGTTCATCCTCAACTTCTCGGATTTTAAATAGAGTACAGATCCTATTAAAGGTACGAAGATGTTCATTTGGATCTTCTTTTGGCGTACCACTATATTGGCATTGATTAGTTACCATGTGTAGGATTTGTCCTTTGATTTCACAATCTGGTGCATTAATGTTTGGTTTAATAATGGCGTGACCTTGGCCCGTGCGTGTGGCTCTCATTCTATCTTCCATACTTAGAGGTTCCAGATTTTCCATTATTGAATTTGTTGAATACGAATCACTAGAGGATTCTGATTTAACGGTTTGTTGTTCAGGAGTAATGATTAGTGGTTCTGGATCTTGGAATTGTCCTTGAATATCCTCTGGGTTCTCGGTAGTGAAGTCGGGTTTAAAAAATGGATTATCGAAAATTTGAATTGGAGTACTTGGTCGACTAGATGACGATTCTAAAGAAAAATCAACGGTGATAATATTGGCTAGATGTCTTGATCGGGTTACAGGTGGTGAACGTATGAAAGGTGGTTAACGTTTTGCTCGGTGCATTCACTAAATATCCTATTAGTTATAAAAGATAAAAATTATATAAGCTATCAAATTAATAGACTTTTCTGATTTTGCCCACGTTTCGAACAGCCAATAGATACAGCAGGTAGCCAGGACCTTTAAATTGGAAGCCCACAACTCGCCACTAATAAATCCAACTATTACTACGAACCAGAAAATTTTGGATGTCTATTAATTTAACCACTTAAAATAATTTTTCGTTTTGAAATTTTAGAGAAGAAATAGAAAATTCTATGTCCTAAAAACTATAGCGTCGAGAAATAAGAAAGAAAAATAGTGCGTCGAAAAACGTCGAAAAATAAAAGGTCGAAAAATTAAGCGTCGAAAATAATAAAATGCAGCGTCGAAACTTAGCGTCTAAATATATTAAAGCTTAAAAGGTATTCTATATCCAAAACGGCAATAACTTAAAAAGGCACTAAAATTTATTAAAACTAAAGCGATAAGCGATGTCGTAAATTTCTAAGGCGCCTAAATCTTAATCTAAAGAAAAAGCACTTAAGGGATTTTACGGCAAAGCCTAAAAATCTAGAAGTATAAAATAACTACGGCAAAATACTAAGTTTAAAACTAATTACGAACGATAAAAATACAAATTACAAATTAAAAGATTAAAATATACAATTTATAAAAAGATATAAAAAATGATAAAATTACTTATTTTTATAAAATTATTATTTTTATATTATTATTTTATAAAAGTATTAATTTATATATTAAATAATAATTATTAAACTTAATAAAACTAAATAAATATTGAAACTAAAAATATTAACTAATTTAATAAACTAACCCTAATTAGATTTTATTAATAATAATAAATTAATTAAGCCTAATTGTGTAATTAATGATCCTAGGTATTAGCTATCAGATCCTCTCCGCGATCGCTGCAGTTTGTTACTTCTAAGCTCCGAGATTGCAGAGTTTAATAGTTCCGGGCTGGTACTGGGCTAAAACAGGTTCGGCCCAATTCGAAATTTTAATTAAAAACTGTTTTGGGTTTCGAAATTAATCTGGCCCAGTTCGTATTTATTTAATTTTTTTATTTTTTTAAGAGTTTTATAAAATAATAGATAGATAATTTTTATAAAATAAAAAGAAACTTATATTTTAAAACTTAAAATAAAAATAATTTTATAACAAAATCTTAAAAATATAACTTTTTTTATATTTTTATATTTTTTTAACACTTATAATAAATACAAAATATTTTTAGAGATAAAAATATAGCGTTTCGCCGAGTTCCCCGGCAGCGGCGCCAAAATACTTGATGTTAAAGCAGAGGGGTACGAAATAGTTATATTTTTGCTACGAAATACTATTAAATACGATACAATTTTACACAAGTTATTTATTTATTTATAGAGTGGATATACCTAAACCTTGCTACAACACTTACAGGCAGTGTACCTAATCGTAGAGTAGTGTAGTTTTTAGTAAGTCAAGTTCGTTCCACAGGGAGACGGCTTATTGCGTACACTATATTTTTAAACAATTATATTTGTATATATATATATATATATATATATATATATATATATATATATATATATTAGTAGTATAATAGTATTATTATTATTATTATAAAAGGGGGGTTTTACCGATTAATGACCGGTTTGTCGATTTTAAATAAAGCGTAAAGATAAATGACGATAATATAAATGACAGAATTTAAATTGCAATAAAGTAAATTGCAGTAATTAAAATGATAGTAAATAAAGGTACGATGAAATATGAAATAAAAGTATTATGCTTATTTAAACTTCCGTAATCATGATGCTTGACGTTTTGATTTTAATTTATTTATCTGGGTTAATTGTCATTTGTCCTGGTTTATTTGATACCTATCTGGTTTTTGTCCATAATAGTCCATCGGTCATAATTATAAAATGCTCATCAAATTAACCTTATTCCCGAAGTCAAATATTCCAACTAATTAGGGATTCGAACTGTAACAAGGTTTTAATACTTTGTTAATAATTACACCAGGTTATCGATTGCGTGTAATCCAAGGTTTTAATAATTTGTTAACAATTACATCAATTATCCTTGTATGTAATCCACCCCTGTTTTAATGAGATATGAATATTAATTTACCCACTTGATCAGAATGAATAATCAATTACCCAACCCGAATAATTAATTAAATGATCGTAAAAGATGTCGTATAAACGTCACTAAATACAACATACATAATCATTTTAATAATTATTAGATTAACTAATTTGAAGATAGGTTCGACAGGTTCCAATGAGTTGTCATTCGATTAGACAATACCCCCTATATATTAATAGTCAATAGTCCAATGTCCACAAGTGTCGGTCTTTTGTCCAAACCTTAATTATGGTACAAAATCTAATAACCCCGTCTTAATATTTAGTCTAACATCACGATTACTTTGGCTCAAATAAGCATAATATTAACTTAGTTACGATACATTAATTTAAAAAGAAGAACATAGCTTACAGTGATTATTTATCGCTTAGCGTTACACGGACAGAGTTCCGACTTTAAAACCTGTAAAACATTCTTACAATAACCTCATTATTATTAACTTAAAATTAAAATTATAATTATAAAATATAAATATAAATATAAACTGAGATAGATAGATAGAAATGGGGTGTGGAGTTCGGCAGAATTCGTTGGCTTTTATAGGGGAAATTGTGTCAGGGCTGCTCCGCGATCGTGGAGTTTTAAGCCTTCACAGCTCCGCGATCGTGGAGATTCTGATTCCAGCTCACAAACTTTTGGCCATTTGCTTGTCGACATAATAAATAAATATATATATAATTTATATAATTATTTATATATTATATTATATTCTTGTGCATAGTTGACTTGTACTTTTAGCTCCGTTGACTCGCGCGTTGATGCTCGGTTCATGTCTCGGTTCCGGATTTTCGAACATCCTTTTGTACGCTTAGATATCTTGTAGTTTGCGTTTCGCGGCTTGTACTCTTGTCAATTTTAGACGTTTCTTATCAATAAATTGAACCACTTGGATTGTACTTTGTACTTTTAGGCTTTTTGGTCGTTTGCGTCTTCAAATCGCCGTTTTCTTCTTTTGTCTTCGCACTTATTTATTTAAACGATTATTACATAAAAATAGAACAATAGTAACTAAAAGCTTTACATATTGAAGGATATTGTGCCTAAATATATGTTCATATGGAGCACTATCAAATATCCCCACACTTGAACGTTGCTTGTCCTCAAGCAATACATAACTTGAAATAAAATCACACTTCACTCGAATCACTTTTTTTTTTATTCTCACACTTTATACATCAGTGATTTTGATACGGCGGTATAAACAATGATAGTAACGATGTGGTTTACAGTCCCACATGACTATGAAAATTTAGATCCTTTAAAGAATTTGGATCTTTATGAAAACATTTGATCTTTTGAAAATTCATTCTAGCTTTTACCCTAGATAAGTTTTCCGGAATAACCCTTCACCGGTGTTTGCAAATTGTTTTTGTGGGTTTGGTGGGTTTCAGATTTGAAAATTTTAGCTCAAAACTTATGGTTTTGTGTCACCCACTTGCTAACCTTGTATTAGGAAAGCACACGTCCAGTATACTTGCTCCGTATATTACCTTTCGGTAAACTACTGTCCGGTTTTAAAGGAAAGCGTTGAACAAGCAACTGTTAAGGCAATGTCTAATGACATGCATTTGTTCATGGTCCACAACGTGTCGGATGCAATTACTATCCTTTGTAAGAGAAATAGTAAAGATCACCCTATAATTTTTCGGTCTGGCACAAGGTCCTGTCTTTGACCATGCTATACAACCACCGTTCTTACGGTTGACACCCGATTTGTTCAGGTGACCTAATGAATTCTAGGTGAATTCCTAGGATTTTACGTTCAATGGTAATGAACGCATTGAAAATAGGTTTTCAGAAAACAAATCGGTTTTAATTTGATCAAAATATTTTCTCGTTCAAGCTCGAGTTTAGATATCATTGAATTCCATGAGTTTGTAATTCTCAATCTTTAAAGTCAATCTCAAGGATTGAGTAATATCAGGCTTAAAATCTGATTTTTAATCTTTAAGGAGATTATCCTTTCTGGGGGTCTGATTCATTAGTCTTATCAAGCTAATTTGCACCGCGCCCTCCCCATTTTACGAGACAGATCCTCTCATGGTTAGGATAAGTCTGACCACTTGGCGACCCTGTTTGATGCTGAGGTCTGTGGATTTTCTACTGATTTTAGAGATGACTTTTCTAGATTTTTCGTCAACCTACAGCTGGTCTGGACGACAATTTCTTGACCTAAATCAAGAAGCGCGTGTCTTTTTCAGAAGACTTTACTTCCTTTTAATGATGGAATTGATTCATCGTGCAGATCCATCTTTCTTTCAAATATATTACAGTAAATTAGGTAAAACTGATTAAAATCGTCCAAAACAAAAGTACCTGTAATAATCTTGTACAAACATATGTGATATGTGTTTTAAATAACTTGATAAATTCTTCCCACACTTAGCTTTTATTTATTTTTTTCTTTGCCTTTTTATTCTCCTCTATTCCATTTTAAATGAATTCTAACGTTTTGGGTTGTTTCTTCATTTATGTTCTCTCTGAGGTAACAATAATTTCGGCATTAATACCTAGTTTTATGGTTCATAAATATGTATAAACATGATTTTGAATTCATTTAGTTGAAAATTTTTCAAATTTTCACAAAATTTGGCAATTAAACTAAGTGCAAACTCGAGAGAATTTATAACCCTTCACCACACTTGAGATCATGCAATGCTCTCATTTGCATGAAATCAGACTATAATTATAAATTCATGAGGGTGATTAGTGTAGAAAAGTGATTAAAAATACCGAGTTTGCAAACATATTATTTTATATCACATTTGATATTTTGCGTCTTGTCGTCAAAATTAGTAGCTTTTGCTGAACTTAATGTCAGTCTTTAAAAATGCGCTGTTTTACCCTGTTTTGTACATAAGATAAACTACAAACATATATATAATATATAATTTTTTTTTATAAAAACCTTTATTTATTAAAACAATTTAAATGAATAATTTTTCAAAATTTTGTTTCCTTTTACTTTAGGTAGTTTCGGTATGTTTACCTAGTCCGTCCCTCGACAAAGTTTAAAATTTATCGTTAAAGTGATTGTTTTAAAAGCAAAGATTTTTGGGTTTTTTAATTTTTTTTTTTAGATCAATAAAATTAAAAATAATGATAACAAAATTTTTCGCCCCGCCCTCGGGTAAAGCAATTTCGATTCTATGATCTAGTCTTTAACTTACGACGAATTTTAGAAATCATTTTTTTAAACTTAAAGAAATAAAGTAAATTTTGTTTTTAAATTCACACAAAACTTAAATTTAAAAAGCGTATTAATTTCATACAAACCTACAAAACAAAAAAAAATTCAGAATGGAAGGAGAAAACTAGTTCTTTAGTGTCTGCTAGCGGAAAAGACCAATCGTATTCCATTCTCGGAACTACACGAGAACAGAACAACTAACCCTAGACAGCATTTTCTTTTTAGAACATTTGAATCTCCCCACACTTAGGTAAATGTGGTGTCGAAATTGTGGTTAACTTCATTGTCAATTTCTCTTGGACCATAATCAACTTACATATCTGTGACTTTTGCTTTAAGCCATTGGTCGGATTCCTGTGTAATATCTACAAATTCAACTAGTTTCGCCTTTTCTTTAGGCGATAGATTGGATACTAACCGGTTACATAACTTAAAGTTCCCCATGGTTCTAGCATCGCGAATCCGTTTAATAAGTTTCTTCATTGAACTATTAATAACGGGGTCATTTAATTTCGTATCAACAATGGGGTTCATTGTTAGCAGGTCATCATTAGGTGTTACTTCATTTTCCCCACACTTAGGCGTTTATTATTGTTAAGCACTACCGTTGGAGTTTGTAAAACAACATGGTTCTTACCAATCGTTTTTGTTGGTTCAAAGGTTTTGGTTAGTGGAGATTTAGACTTTTGACTCACAAAGGTGATCGATTTTTCATCATTACTAAGTGTCATTCTACCCTTTCTTACATCGAATAATGCCCCGGTAGATGCTAAGCATGGTCGACCTAAAATTAGAGGAATGTTTGGGTCCTCTTCTATGTCAATGACAATAAATTCGACTAAAAAGGTTAAATTACCCACTTAAACGGGTAGGTCATCAGCAATTCCAACTGGGTGCTTAATGGTTTGATCAAAGATTCGAACACTCATTTCCATTGGACTTAACTCACCTACTCCTAATCTCTTATATAATGAAAGAGGCATAACACTCACACTCGCACCTAAATATGCTAGTGCATCATACATGACACAATCACTAAGTAGACAAGGAACAATAAATTTACCCGGATCACCCAACCTGGGTGGAGGTTTTGGTGGAACTGTCTTCACCGGGTTTACTTTTACGGTTTTTGTTTCTTGCACTTTCTTATTCTTCTTCTTCTTTCCAGAGGTATCACAAACTTTATTACCTATCACTTCCTCATACTCAACTCCTTTTCTTGGAAACGGGATAGGTGGTCAGTATGGTACTACCACTGGCTTTTCATACTCGGGTGGTGGTGGTAGTGTAACTTCTTCATTGTTACTCACATCGAAAACCTTCCCATCTTCTGGAGCTGGTTTTTCAGAATTTGTTGACACCATATTAACATTCTCATTCTGAGGATTTACTTCAGTATTACTCGGTAGCTTTCCTTGTTCCCTCTCACTCATCATGCTAGCAAGAGTACCTACGTGTTTTTCTAGATTCAAAATGGAAGCTTGTTGAGTTTTTAATGACTGATCAAACCTCTCATTTGTTTGGGTTTGAGATGTAATAAATTGTGTTTGAGATTCCATTAGCTTTGCCATCATTTCTTCTAGATTTGACTTTTTCTCTTCGGTTTGTTGTGGTGGTTTATATAAGCCAGGTCTTTGTTGATTGAAAGTATTGTTTTGAGTTGGTTGGTTATTCAGACCTTGTTGGTTGAACGAGTTATTATTGGGTCCCTTTGGATTGTAAAGAATGTTTTGATTTCGATTAAAGTTTGGCCTTGGCGGTTGATAATTATTTTGATAATTATTTCCCAGCCTCTGGTTCATGTAGGAAACATTCTCTCGTTGTTCCATCGTTTGCTCGATGTGACAATTTTTTGTTAAGTGTGGTCTACCGCATTGCTCACAACTGATTCGTATTGCGTGAATATCTTTATTCATCTTTTCCATTCGTCTCTCGAAAGCATCTATTTTTACGGAAACAGAATCAAAGTCATGGCTAGAATCGGCTCTAGCCGCTTTAGATGATCGAAAAATATCTTTTTCCTGATGCCACTCATGTGAGTGGGATGCTGTGTTATCAATAATTTTGTAAGCTTCAGTTGCGGTTTTCTTCATAATGGAACCACCAGCCTCTATGTCGATGTCTTTTCGTGTAGCAACGTCGACACCTTGTTAGAATATTTGTACTATTTGATAAGTATCTAAACCATGTTGAGGACATCCTCTCAACAATTTTCTGAATCTTGTCCACGCCTCATATAGAGTTTCATTTGGCTTTTGCGTGAACGTAACAATTTCTCCTTGAAGTCTCACGGCTTTAGATGCCGGAAAGAATTGTTTAAGAAAATTTTCAACTAAGACATCCCATGTATCAATCGCCCCTTCAGGTAACGATTCTAACCAATCTTTGGCTTCTCCCTTTAAAGTCCAGGAAAATAACAAGAGATATATCTGTTCATCCTCAACTTCTCGGATTTTAAATAGAGTACAGATCCTATTAAAGGTACGAAGATGTTCGTTTGGATCTTCTTTTGGCATACCACTATATTGGCATTGATTAGTTACCATGTGTAGGATTTGTCCTTTGATTTCATAATCTGGTGCATTAATGTCTGGTTTAATAATGGCGTGACCTTGGCCCGTGCGTGTGGCTCTCATTCGATCTTCCATACTTAGAGGTTCCAGATTTTTCATTATTGAATTTGTTAAATACGAATCACTAGAGGATTCTGATTTAACGGTTTGTGGTTCAGGAGTAATGATTATTGGTTCTGGATCTTGGAATTGTCCTTGAATATCCTCCGGGTTCTCGGTAGTGAAGTCGGGTTTAAAAAATGGATTATCGAAAATTTGAATTGGAGTACTTGGTCGATTAGATGACGATTCTAAAGAAAAATCAACGGCGATAATATTGGCTAGGTGTCTTGATCGGGTTACAGGTGGTGAACGTATGAAAGGTGGTTAACGTTTTGCTCGGTGCATTCACTGAATATCCTATTAGTTATAAAAGATAAAAATTATATAAGCTATCAAATTAATAGACTTTTCTGATTTTGCCCACGTTTCGAATAACCAATAGATGCAGCAGGTAGCCAGGACCCTTTAAATCAGAAGCCCACAACTCGCCACTAATAAATCCAACTATTACTACGAACCAGAAAATTTTGGATGTCTATCAATTTAACCACTTAAAATAATTTTTCGTTTTGAAATTTTAGAGAAGAAATAGAAAATTCTATGTCCTAAAAACTAGAGCGTCAAGAAATAAGAAAGAAAAAGAGTGCGTCGAAAAACATCAAAAAATAAAAGGTCGAAAAATTAAGCGTCGAAAAATAATAAAATGCAACGTCGAAACTTAACGTCTAAATATATTAAAGCTTAAAAGGTATTCTGTATCCAAAACGGCAATAACTTAAAAAGGCACTAAAATTTATTAAAACTAAAGCGATAAGCGATGTCGTAAATTTCTAAGGCGTCTAAATCTTAATCTAAAGAAAAAGCACTTAAGGGATTTTACGGCAAAGCCTAAAAATCTAGAAGTATAAAATAACTACGGCAAAATACTAAGTTTAAAACTAATTACGAACGATAAAAATACAAATTACAAATTAAAAGATTAAAATATACAATTTATAAAAAGATATAAAAAATGATAAAATTACTTATTTTTATAAAAATATTATTTTTATATTATTATTTTATAAAAGTATTAATTTATATATTAAATAATAATTATTAAACTTAATAAAACTAAATAAATATTAAAACTAAAAATATTAACTAATTTAATAAACTAACCCTAATTATATTTTATTAATAATAATAAATTAATTAAGCCTAATTGTGTAATTAATGATCCTAGGTATTAGCTGTCAGATCCTCTCCGCGATCGCTACGGTTTGTTACTTCTAAGCTCCGAGATTGCGGAGTTTAATAGTTCTGGGCTGGTACTGGGCTAAAACAGGTTCGGCCCAATTCGAAATTTTAATTAAAAACTGTTTTGGGTTTCGAAATTAATCTGGCCCAGTTCGTATTTATTTAATTTTTTTATTTTTTTAAGAGTTTTATAAAATAATAGATAGATAATTTTTATAAAATAAAAAGAAACTTATATTTTAAAACTTAAAATAAAAATAATTTTATAACAAAATCTTAAAAATATAACTTTTTTTATATTTTTATATTTTTTTAACACTTATAATAAATACAAAATATTTTTAGAGACAAAAATATAGCCTTTCGCCGAGTTCCCCGGCAGCGGCGCCAAAATACTTGATGTTAAAGCAGAGGGGTATGAAATAGTTATATTTTTGCTACGAAATACAATTAAATACGATACAATTTTACACAAGTTATTTATTTATATATAGAGTGGATATACCTAAACCTTGCTACAACACTTATAGGCAGTGTACCTAATCGTAGAGTAGTGTAGTTTTTAGTAAGTCCGGTTCGTTCCACAGGGAGACGGCTTATTGCGTACACTATATTTTTAAACAATTATATTTGTATATATATATATATATATATATATATATATATATATATATATATATATATTAGTAATATAATAGTATTATTATTATTATTATAAAAGGGGGGTTTTACCGTTTAATGACCGGTTTGTTGATTTTAAATAAAGCGTAAAGATAAATTACGATAATATAAATGACAGAATTTAAATTGCGATAAAGTAAATTGCAGTAATTAAAATGACGGTAAATAAAGGTACGATGAAATATGAAATAAAAGTATTATGCTTATTTAAACTTCCGTAATCATGATGTTTGACGTTTTGATTTTAAATTATTTCTCTGGGTTAATTGTCCTTTGTCCTGGTTTATTTGATACCTATCTAGTTTTTGTCCATAATAGTCCATCGGTCATAATTATAAAATGCTCATCAAATTAACCTTATTCCCGAAGTCAAATATTCCAACTAATTAGGGATTCGAACTGTAACAAGGTTTTAATACTTTGTTAATAATTACACCAGGTTATCGACTGCGTGTAATCCAAGGTTTTAATAATTTGTTAACAATTACATCAATTATCCTTGTATGTAATCCACCCCTGTTTTAATGAGATATGAATATTAATTTACCCACTTGATCAGAATGAATAATCAATTACCCAACCTGAATAATTAATTAAATGATCGTAAAAGATGTCGTATAAACGTCACTAAATAGAACATACATAGTCATTTTAATAATTATTAGATTAACTAATTTGAAGATAGGTTCGACAGGTTCCAATGAGTTGTCATTCGATTAGACAATACCCCCTATCTATTAATAGTCAATAGTCCAATGTCCACAAGTGTCGGTCTTTTGTCCAAACCGTAATTATGGTACAAAATCTAATAACCCCGTCTTAATATTTAGTCTAACATCACGATTACTTTGGCTCAAATAAGCATAATATTAACTTAGTTACGATACATTAATTTAAAAAGGAAGAACATAGCTTACAGTGATTATTTATCGTGTAGCGTTACACGGACAGAGTTCTGACTTTAAAACGCGTAAAACATTCTTACAATAACCTTATTATTATTAACTTAAAATTAAAATTAAAATTAAAATTATAAAATATAAATATAAATATAAACTGAGATAGATATATAGAAATGGGGTGTGGAGTTCGGCAGAATTCGTTGGCTTTTATAGGGGAAATTGTGTCAGGGCTGCTCCGCGATCGTAGAGTTTTAAGCCTTCACAGCTCCGCGATCGTGGAGATTCTGATTCCAGCTCACAAACTTTTGGCCATTTGCTTGTCAACATAATTAATAAATATATATATAATTTATATATAATTTATATAATTATTTATATATTATATTATATTCTTGTGCATAGTTGACTTGTACTTTTAGCTCCGTTGACTCGCGCGTTGATGCTCGGTTCATGTCTCGGTTCTGGATTTTCGAACGTCCTTTCGTACGCTTAGATATCTTGCACTTTGCGTTTCGCGGCTTGTACTCTTGTCAATTTTAGACGTTTCTTATCAATAAATTGAACCACTTGGATTGTACTTTGTACTTTTGAGCTTTTTGGTCGTTTGCGTCTTCAAATCGCTGTTTTCTTCTTTTGTCTTCGCACTTATTTATTTAAACGATTATTACATAAAAATAGAACAATAGTAACTAAAAGCTTTACATATTGGAAGGATATTGTGCCTAAATATATGTTCATTTGGAGCACTATCAGCACATTAAGTTATATATATATATTGTTCGTGAATCTTCGAGAACAGTCAAAGAATAATTGATTACATGAATATAGTTCCAAAACTTTGAGACTCAACATTACACACTTTGCTTATCGTGTCGAAAACATTAAATCATTTAAAGATAAAGTTTAAATTTGGTCAGAAATTTCCGGGTCGTCACAACCGGGCTTGTGTTTGACACAATTCCCTTAAACAGATTCGACGTCTGTTCCCAGGGTACACCGGTCCGAAGCAGCGTACTGCCGGACTTGAACACTTGCCTGATAGATAATCGAACTGTGAGACCTTTGTTGCTTTTCAGAGAATGGAACTTGGATCATATAAGAATGGTTATAAGATGTTTGTTGTATGTTTCTTCATACCCTTAGCACTTTATTTATAGTGCAAGTTTCCACCTACTTCCAAAAAGTCATTTAGAATTTTGCACTAAACACACAACTTTGAGACTCGATATCTCATTCACCTTTATTCCGTTTTGGACACACTTTAGTTCGTTGTAAAGCACTGGCTAGTGGCTACAAAACTCATTTTTATCATTATTAATATTGACTACTCATCATATATTAATTAATGTCCAATGTTGGTGAAAACACACTTTTAACCAATTTTTCCAACAGTAATTATGCTAGAAACCCACAACACTTGAGAAATAAGTAGCGCTTTAAAACCATATTCAATGTGTATGTAATGAAATTATCTAACCGTTTGCTAGTATATTGTTGCAACTTCCTTTTGTTAAGCACGTATGTGCGTTGAATGGGAACACAAATTGTTTGCCTTTGTGTGTCGTGTGAACCACATCAACAAGTCATCATTATAGATACAGACATAGAGTTATGATCGATGGGGGGCACACATAAGCAATCTGTGGCATCACGTAGGCTGCGATAACACTGTACCAATAGAGGTGCAAGCAATTGCACGGTAGTAGGACTGCATTTAGGTGGGCAGAAGGACTGCGCTCAGCAAGGCAGTAAGCCTGAAATCACGTTAAAATGCGGTTGCAATTATAGGATTGCATGGCTGCAATCGCATTTCATTGAAATTTTATTGAACAGTTGGCGTGCTTATAAGACCACTCCCAACGGTACGCCCTCAAGGTAGGGGTTGACCAAAGAAGGGGCAGGGTGGGGCGCCCGCGACCAGTGGATTTTCAATTTTTAGTGCAAATGTTTTCGGTTTTTCGAAAAAAAAAAATTTTTGCCTCAAACTCTTCATATTTTGCCCCAAAACCTTAGTATTTTGTCCCAAAACCTTCGTATTTTGTCCCAAAATCTTCGTATTTTGCCCACTCCAAATTTTGCTCAAAAAATTTTATATTTTGCTTCAAAACCTCAATATTTTGCCACCGGTGAAAAAAAATTCGCCACCGATGATAAATATTTCTGGATCCGCCACTGCCTCAAGGTGTGTCCTCATCTTGCCCTCGAGGGAACCGTTGGCATTCTCTTGCCCTTAACATATCCTCGGCCGCTCTCTCTTCCTCCGTGCTGAAACTTTGCTTCCCCACTCATATTCGAGCACGAGCTTTTCTCTTTCTTCATATTTATTTGTGTAATATTTATTTGTACTCACAACTAATATATTTGTACCTTAATTTATTTAATTAATTTTGTGGGGTATGTGATAGGGAGTAAGTATTTCATGGTTGGTAATGTTTTGTTATGGGTATGTGATGGGAGAAAGTGTTTAGAAAATGGAGAGATAAAGCTGATGTGGCGCTGATGTGTCAGTGAAGAAGGATGTCATGGTTGAGAGTGGTCCAATGCTTCTTGCTTTTTTTTTAACGTCGATATCGACGTCGAATGCTCTTATTTGTCACCCACACACGCGTTAGGCAAAAACCCAATTCGCGACAGTATTGGCAGTACCATCGAAGGTTGGGAAAAACCCCTAGAGACCTTCCCAAATCATATTGATGTTGGCAATACGATCAAAGGTTGATGTTGGCAATACCATCAAAGGTTGGAAACTCCCTGCTTGAAGTGAGAATTGAACTTGGGTTGGCAGCCCCAAGTTGAATCTCACCCAAATACCAATCAAGCCAAGTTTCGATGGTAACATCAAAGGTTGGAAACACTTCTTGCTTTTGAGTACTACTTGTTCAATGTTCATGTAAACACTAGATTTTTGCGTACCCTCTCTAATCAACGACATTCAACAGTAAAAATTATATAATATTATTACATTTTCATCCCTTGAGTTGTAATCATGCATTTAACCAAAACATGCCCGAAATATTATCAATTTACTGTGACGATCGCTCCAAATCCATATGGACGAACACGTCATTCATCGATTTCATTGCGAGGTATTTGACCTCTATATGATATGTTTTGTAAACATTGCATTCTTTTAAAAAGGAACACCATAAATGAATATTTAAATCAAAGGTTTTTGACATCTGATGATTTCTACATATAGACAATCACCGTAAATAATAGTTTACAATAATACTTCCGTTGACAATGCAGTCAAAATAAGATACATGGTGATGATTTGGTGAATGCAACGTTTCCTTGAAAAATATGTCATGTAAGACTCCATGCACATAGCTTGTCTAACACATAAGCAAACAGCGGAAGACTTCTAGGAAACCTGAGAATAAACATGCTAACAAGTGTCAACACAAAGGTTGGTGAGTTCATAGTTTTATAGTTTCATATAATCTGTATATAGAGGTGGATCACAAGATTTCAGTTGTTTCGTCCAGAAACGTTTATCAAAATATTCTACGAAATTGAGCACCCTGGTAACGAAACTTTAACGTATATATAATAAGTACCCCTATTTTAACATACATGCAACCAACATGTACAATACACGCAAACCAATGTGTACTAAACTCAAATAGCATACGTCTGTTTTATAGTTCAGGCTAGGGTTTCTATACCTAGAACAGACGGGGATGTCAAGCCCTATGGATCCATATACAACTATTCGCGCCCACCAGTTCTTATAACTGGCAGTTACTAGTTACCAAAGCTAAGGGATTTTCGGTTTAAACTCGGTGTAGAATTTAGTATGTACTTGTATCCATTGTATTTAAAATAAACTGCATGTATTCTCAGCCCAAAATATAGATTGCAAAAGCAATTAAAAAGGGAGCAAATGAAACTCACCTTAGCAGCACATAAAGTTGTTCATCGTAATGTGACCGAAACTCTGAATATCAAATAATCATAGATCTCAACCTAGAGAACATATGTTGGTCAATAAATGTCTATCAAGCTAGGTCAGGTCATAGTGTATCACAATCCTAATGCTCGATATCGACATACAAAATTTATCCAATGTTGTTTCAAAAAGTCAATTTTGACAATAGTTCAACAAACGAGACGTACCTTATATAAGGATTCATTTACTCGGCTGGTAATATTTAAAAATCCATTTTATCAATCTTGTAAACAAGTTGTTTAAATCTTAATTGCAAATTCATAAGCAATTCCAATTAACGTCAATTATAATTCAGTTGATCATATCTTTTAAATACGTTCATCGAAACTATTCGATGTCTAAATGAAAAGTCATTGATTTTTCGCCAGCTTTCCAAAAACATGTATATCATATACCTTTTACCAGTAATATATGTATTTAATTCGTGATTCATTATAAACTGTTTAGCGACGAAATTTAGCATACAAGCATGTATAAATATATATACTCGAGCACTAGACATGGATACACAATTAATATATAAAATATAAAATATGAGTGCTTACGTATCAGTATTGAGATTCAATATTGTAGGAAAGTACGTAGACATAACGGAGATGATAAACACTAGGTTTGATTCACAAATATACCCCCGAACATTACCCAAAACCTCCTTGGCAATAACCCATAATTTCCTTAGCTCTATCTCGCTTGAAAACCATTTTGAAAGTGACACTCTCATAACCTCGTCGTAGTATTTTATATATAATATTAATTTATAATAATTCTATTAATAATAATAATAAGATTAATAATAATAATAATAAAATTAATATTAATAATATTAATCTTAATAATAATAATATATAAATAATAATTGTAATATAAATAATAAATATAATAATACGGAGATAGATAGATGTGAATATGTGTGTGTTTAATCGAGCAAAAACGAATTCAAGTTATAGACCTTTCCTGAAATATGACCCCATGTGATCCATGGTTTTTAGGCATCAAGGCCATACAATCGCATGGCCCTCTGATCCAGCTCACAAACTTTTGTTTTCTTGTTTGTCGACATATTTATTTATTAATATATAATTTATATAATTTATATTAATTAATTATATATTATATTATATTCTCGTGCATAGTTGACTTGAAATTTTCATTTCGATGTCTCGTACGTTGTCACTCGACTTGCCCCGGTTCCAGTTTCTCAACGCATTTTCGTACGTTTAGAAAACTTACATTTTACGTTTCGTGTCACGTACCTTTGTCAAAATATAGCCTTAAATTATCCCTAAACTATACCACTCAAAGTATATATTAAACTTTCGAGTGTTTTGGTCATTTACTTCTATAAATCATTGTCTCGCTATTTGTTAATATATATATATATATATAATAACAATTCGTTTTATGACCAGTTTAATATTATATTTTATATATTTTCAATATTAATATATACATTTTAAAACACATATCACAAGTTATTCATATATCTAATTCCAACAGTTAATATTCCTTATTATTGTATGTCTCCAAATTACGTTATTTAAACAAACACTTTACCATTTATTTCGAATATCGTTAAAAATGAACGATTTTCCAAATCAACGTGGACCTCACAACAGAGACTCGTAATAATATCATAATCTTTAAGAAACTCAATAAATATCTTTTAATTCAATCGTTTGGCATAATCTTTTAACTTCGTAGTTAAATATATCAATAAGATAATCAAATAAATAAGTTTAACGCACAGTATCATTTACATAACACTTTGTTACGTTTTCAAGTTATAGTACACATATCTATTTACACATTATAGTTCGTGAATCGTCGAGAACAGTCGAAGGGTAATTGAATAGTTTAAAATTTTGAGATTCATTTTCATAGACTTTGCTTATCGTGTCGGAAACGTTAAAGATTAAGTTTAAATTTGGTTAGAAATTTCCGGGTCATCACAGTACCTACCCGTTAAAGAAATTTCGTCCCGAAATTTGAGTGAAGTCGTCATGGCTAACAATAAAAATGTTTTCATGACGAATATGAGTTGATAATTAGAATTTTATCCCCGTTGAATAATATGGATAAAACAATCCGATTACTCAAAGCGTATGAGAGAAGTTATCGTAAAAGAGTGAAATGGAGATTCGTCTTATCTTTTGATGTAGTAACGATTGATTTCCGGAATTTAAGGAATAGAAAATCTTCATAATCTAAATAAGATTTGATTCTTCGGAATTTAAGGAAATTAAGATTTCCTTTGATTAAATGCGTAATCTGCCTCAATTGCTATGTCTGATATTTCGCTATAAATTGACCTCTTCCGTTTCATTTATTTTCACTACTCCTATAATCTTCTTCCTTATCTTATACTTCCCAATAGATTGTGAAAATGCTTAATCCAGTTCTGATTCTTGATATTTTCCTGGCTATCGTATCATTCATTCTTCTTTTTCATCTGCCACCAGAGGAGGTTATTTTCTTCTACTATTACCTTGGAGTTATAGTGTTTTTCATTCTCCTGTGTCTTTATATTGCTATACGCATTGATATACACGGTTTGTAATTTCGGGGTTGTTTTCGGGCTTTATATTTTTCATTATATTTCGTAGCTTCATGCTTTCATTTTCTCTTCCCGGCCTTAAGTCAAGCGAATAATGGTCCAGAATTTGTAGTTATACATTTCAGAATGAACATAGTTAATGTTCTAAAAAAACGGTAATAGCACAATCTGACTTGTCAAATTACCAGAATACCTCGAAAAAGACCGAATCATTAAGAAAATATTTTCTTGATAGTTTAGAGGTTAAATAGAATGAAAGAGTTATGTAACATGGTTTATAATGAGGGTATGATCTGTGAACCTTTATCACATTCCATTAGAAACTCAGTATGACTTACTGTAATATAATCACGTTGATCAAGTGTCATTATATTATACTAACTCATGCTTCAGTTCCCAACACTGCTTCAAAATATTCATAATATTCATAATTTAAACTCGAATGTTTACAGAATATAGAAACTAAACAGTTTCCTTTATGATGTAATACAGATAACGCGAGGAGATAAATGATTTCAGATAAGGATAGTTATGAAAATATCTTCAGAAATATCGAGGATATTTATAATGAAATATACGATGATATCTTAAAATTTCTAATATCGAAGGATGATGAAGAAGATTTGTTCGTAAAAGTTTAGAGTCAGGAGTAAGGTATTCGTTAATATCTTCAGCAGATACTGAATCATTTGGATTCTTTGAAGGCAGGTTTAGTCTTTGTGATTTGTCCACAGCCTCCTTCATATTTTGCTCAATCCGTTTTCCAGTTCCAAACCTTCTCTTTTTTTGAGCTTTGCCAACACACAATTCTTTATCATCAAACTTTTGGCTGTTAAAGTCGTTTAAAGTTTTTGCTGCTTCATCAGCTTTTTCAACATTCAGGGTATTGATTCGTAGACTGGTTGCTTTTCATAATTTCAGAATGAATGCTCATAATTCTAAGAGATGAATGTTATATGTATACATATGATGTTCTAGTACAGTTTTGAATTCAAAGTATGGCATTTGAAAGATGTAAGAATCTAAGAGTGATGTTTTCTGTTAAATCTGGGCTTGGATTCTGATTTTTTTTTTTCAAAATCAGAATATATAATCAAATTTGGATGCGAATGGTTGTTTTGATTACTATAAAAGAATGTATATTATTGTGAAAGTAGTAAATATAGTTGATGATTGTTGAATCAGATTCGAAGAATGTAACATATTATTTGTGAATTTATATTTCTTTTGGGTATTACCTACCCGTTAAAAGTTTCACAAATAATATTTTGTACAAGAGAATTTTATCACAATTTTTATGAAAATATTAGTATGTATATTTTCTTCAAATGTAATACAGATTTAATGAGTTAATATCATATTAAGCTCATTTAATTTTCAGCTGGAACTAGAAATGAATAATCTCTAAAACTTTAGAAAATTCGTAATCTTCGTGGATTATCTCTTCAACGCAAATGAAATTATGAATCAATACTTCGTTATTCATTTTTATTGATATTTCCTCGGTGAATGATGTTAGTACTCGTGGAATTCTTATGAACTTCATAAGATATAAATGATGTTTTCTAGAAAGTTTCGAGTACATCGAAGATAAAAGTGTAAAATCAAACATGTAGTTGATTAATACACTATGTTCATTATGAAATGGAATTCATTGAGTTGAAACAGATATTGTAGTTAACGATGGTTAAGTCATTAACGAATGATGTACATCATAGCATATTAGTAATATGAATTAACCGAGTAGTACCTGCTAGTTAAGATTCACACGTAATAGCTTAGTACGAAAAGATTTATTTTGATCTCAGAATTCATATATATATAAAATATACATATAATTTCTTCAGGGAAAATGAGTTAATACTTCATAACTCGTTGATATAATATACGTGTTGTTGATTTGTGATGATGTTGGTGATTATGAAATTGGCGGAACTTGTAGTGCTACAGGTTTTGCCGGTGTTGGTGATACTGACGATACTGTTGATGCTACTGGTAAAACAAGTCTAGCTTGTAAATCGTGCACCATTTCGGTTAGGGTTTCTACTCTTCCTTCTATCATTTCGGTCCACTCCTCTGATTTACGGTTACGGCTGGAATAGATTATCTCTAAGACTTTAGAGATTACATAATCGCCGCAGAATATTTCTCCAATAAAATTATGAATCAATACTTCATCGGTTATTGTTGTTGGTACTCCTTGGTACCTATGGTGCGTATGATGTTGATATCCGAGGTATAGATTGTGATGTTGAGGCGTGTGATGGGGATGTTATTGTTGGTGGTGGTAATGGTACTGTTGGTGTTGTTATCGATGGTACTGTTTATGCTGCTGGTGCTGCTGGTGTTTGTAATCCTTGCACCATATTCTCCAAAGCCACTACCCGAGCACGAAGCTCGTTGACTTCTTCTATTATACTGGGATGATTGGCGGTTCAGACAAGCGGATGAATAAGATTTACAATATTGGATATTACATAGTCGTTGCGAGCTGTTCTAGAAATGAGGGTGAAAATGGTGTTACGAATGGGTTCGCCGGTAAGTGCTTCAGGTACTTCGCCAAGAGGTGAATGTGGTGGATGGAAGGGATCACCTTCTTCTTGTCTCCAATGATTAAGTAGATTATGAACCCATCCCCAATTCATCCAGAATAGATGATGGCTAATTGGTTGATCCATTCCGGTTACACTGTCTTCGGAATTCAGGTGAATATCCATATCGGAATAGCTGTCAGAGTTTAAGGAATTTGAACTAGATACGGGATCCATCTTGTATAATTAGGGAGATGATTTTTGATATGAATTAGATTATAGAACTTAGTTTGGTATTCTTCAATACATAATTTACATATGTATATATAATACCAAATTCCATAAATCATGGAGAAATTTTCGGAAGATGTCAGGAAAAGTTTACAGTAACAGATACGCTCAGATATGAATTTTGTCTATACACTATTCATGCAATCAATGCAGGAAAACGTGTCTAGACTAGGAATGATAAGTAGGTAATTTCCGACAAAAATGATAAGCAAAAATTTTGACATGCTGATAATGCTAAAAACGAACATATATTTCATAGCATTATTCCTCAAGAAAGACAAGCTTTTAGTTGCAATTGTCCTATTTACAAGTGATATTCGGTTAAATAATAAAAGGTGAAGACAAAAGATAGATTCGACGAATTGAAGACGCAAACGACCAAAAAGCTCAAAAGTACAAAATACAATCAAAGAGGTTCCAATTATTGATAAGAAACGTCTCAGAATTACAAGAGTACAAGATTCAAAACGCAAAGTACAAGATATTAAATTGTACGCAAGGACGTTCGAAAATCCAGAACCGGGACCAGAGTCAACTCTCAACGCTCAACGCAATGAACTAAAAATTACAAGTTAACTATGTATATAAATATAATATAATATATAATTAATTATATAAATTATATATATATATATTATATTTATATATTAAAACCGTCGGCAGACTAGGATCCAAACTTGTGTGAGCTGGAAACCACTGCTCCGCACTCGCAGAGCCTATAAAGGCAAAAACCTCCACACTCGCGGAGGTCTGAACAGTAAACGTGGGCCTATAAAAGGCCGAGCATTCGGCCGAATTTTACACATCTTTTTCTTTCCATCCTACGTAAACTTATATATATATATATATATATATATATATATATATATATATATATATATATATATATATATATATATATATATATATATATATATATTTATATTTTAATTTTAATTTTAATTTTAAATCCTAATAATAAAGGTATGTTAGCGAATGTTGTAAGGGTGTAAGTCGAAATTCTGTCCGTGTAACGCTACGCTGTTTTTAATCATTGTAAGTTATGTTCAACCTTTTTAATTTAATGTCTCGTAGCTAAGTTATTATTATGCTTATTTAAAACGAAGTAATCTTAATGTTGGGCTAATTACTAAATTTGGGTAATTGGGCTTTGTACCATAATTGGGGTTTGGACAAAAGAACGACACTTATGGAAATTAGACTATGGGCTATTAATGGGCTTTATATTTGTTTAACTAAATGATAGTTTGTTAATTTTAATATAAAGATTTACAATTGGACGTCCCTATAAATAACCATATACACTCGATCGGACACGATGGGCGGGGTATTTATATGTACGAATAATCGTTCATTTAACTGAACACGGGAATGGATTAATAGTCTATGGAATTATTAAAACAGGGGTAAAATTATGTACAAGGACACTTGGCATAATTGATAACAAAGTATTAAAACCTTGAGTTACACGCAGTCGATAACCTGGTGTAATTATTAAACAAAGTAATAAAACCTTGTTACAGTTTAAGTTCCCAATTAGTTAGAATATTTAACTTCGGGCATAAGGATAATTTGACGAGGACACTCGCACTTTATATTTATGACTGATGGACTGTTATGGACAAAAACTAGACGGACATATTAAATAATCCAGGACAAAGGACAATTAACCCATGGGCATAAAACTAAAATCAACACGTCAAACATCATGATTACGGAAGTTTAAATAAGCATAATTATTTTATTTCATATTTAATTTCCTTTATTTTATATTTAATTGCACTTCTAATTATCGCACTTTTATTTATTGTCATTGTATTTAATTGCACTTTTAATTAACGCACTTTTTAATTATTGTATTTTATTTCATCGCACTTTTATTTATCGCAATTTCATCATCGTTATTTACTTTACGCTTTAAATTAAGTTATATTTATTTAATATTTTACATTAGGTTTTAACTGCGACTAAAGTTTTAAAAATCGACAAACCGGTCATTAAACGGTAAAAACCCCCTTTATAATAATAATAATAATACTTATTTATATATTTTTATTTTTATAAATTAAAACTAATATAGCGTTAAGCTTTGTTTAAAGATTTTCCCTGTGGAACGAACCGGACTTACTAAAAACTACACTACTGTACGATTAGGTACACTGCCTATAAGTGTTGTAGCAAGGTTTAAGTATATCCATTCTATAAATAAATAAATATCTTGTGTAAAATTGAATCGTATTTAATAGTTTTTCCTAGTAAAATATAAGCTATTTCATATACACCTCGCATAACATCAAGTATTTTTGGCGCCGCTGCCGGGGACCAATCTAGCTTAAAAGCCGAAAGCGCAACGCTATATAAAAAAAAAAAATTATTTTTAGTTTACTTTTATAAAAAATACGCTTTTGTAAAAATACGTTTTAAAAATTCAAAAATATAAAAGAAAAAAAAAATTTATATATTTTTAAGAGTTTGTTAAAAGTTTTATAAAGTTTCTTTATTTTTATTTGTGTTAAAAAAATATAAGTTTTATTTAAATATTTCGTATTTATTTAAAACATAAAAAAAAAACCTGTCGAACGAAACCAGCCTGTCATTTGAATTTGCATTCTCCGCGACTCGCGGAGTTTGTTGCCAGCTAGGCACCGCACTCGCGGAGTTTAACCTGACGCGCCTGACATAACCCTAATCGCATTAATTACGGAGTATTATTAATTATTATTATTAATAAACCCTAAATTATTTTAATTATTATTATTATTTAGTTTATGTTTTTTAAATTAATTAATAATATTAAATTATAATTAGTTTTATTTGTATATAAAAAATTAATACTTTTATAAAATAAATAATATAAAAATAATATTTTTATAAAAATTGTACTCTTTATCAATTTTAAGCCTATTTTTATTTTTGTAACTTTTTAATCGTTTATTAATAATATTTATATTTTTCGCTCGTATCTAATTTTAAGTTCTAGTTTTTGCCGTAGCTTATTATTATTTCTAGATTTTTAGGCTTTGCCGTAAAATCCCTTAAGTGCTTATTTCTTAGACTAAGATTTAGGTGCTTTAGAATTTTGCGACGACGTTTCAACGCGCTACTTTCTTATTTTTATTTTTCGACGCCTTTTACCTATGTATCAATTATCTCTCCAATTAGTAATCTCAATTTGCAATTTTAATTTTAAGTTAGTGATAATAATAAGGTTGGGTTAGTCGAGTGTTTTAAAGTTTTATAAGTCGTTCTTTTTCTTTCTTATTTCTCCAAATTTAATACCGACACGCTCTTTTTCTTTCTTATTTCTCGCCATTCTAGTTTTTAGGACTTAGAATTTTCTCTATTTCTTATCTAAAACTTCTTAAAATTACGAAAATTTATTTTAAGTGGTTAAATTGATAGACATCAAAATTTTCTGGTTCGTAGTAATAGTTGGATTTGTACGTGGACCGGGTTATTGGAGCCAAACAGTACTCAATTATATTGAGACCAAACGAATCCTGCCCCTCTGCTGCATCTTTTGGCTATTCGAAATGTGGGTAAAATCAGAAAAGTCTATTAATTGGATAACTTATATAATTTTTCTTTCCTTTTAAAAACTAATAGGATATTCAGTGAATGCACCGAGCAAGACGTTCACCACCTTTTGTACGTTCACCACCTGTAACCAGATCAAGACATCTAGCAAATATTGTCGCCGTTGATTTTTCTTTAGAATCGTCATCCAGTCGACCAAGTACTCCAATTCAAATTTCCGATAATCCATTTTTTGAACCCGACCTCACAATTGAGAATCCGAAGAATATTCAGAGATGATTCATAGATCCTGAACCATTAATTTTTCCTCCGGAACCACCAATCATTCAAACAGAGATTGTTGAGGAACGAACCATTAAATCAGAATCCCCTAGTGATTCAGATTCAACAAATTCAATCATGGAAAATCTGGAACCTTTAAGTATGGAAGACCGAATGAGAGCTAAACGCACTGGCCAAGGTCACGCAATTACTCATCCAGACATTAATGTGCCAGATTATGAAATCAAAGGACAAATTCTACACATGGTGACTAATCAATGCCAATTTAGTGGTGCGCCGAAGGAAGATCCAAATGAACATCTTCGTACCTTTAATAGGATCTGCAAACTATTTAAAATCCGAGAAGTTGAGGATGAACAGATATATCTCATGTAATTTCCCTGGACTTTAAAGGGAGAAGCCAAAGATTGGTTGGAATCGCTACCTGAAGGGGCGATTGATACATGGGACGTTTTAGTTGAAAAATTTCTTAAACAATTCTTTCCGGCATCTAAAGCCATAAGACTTCAAGGAGAAATTGTTACTTTCACACAGAAACCGAATGAAATACTATATGAGGTGTGGACCAGATTTATAAAGTTATTAAGAGGATGTCCGCAACATGGTTTAGACACTTGTCAAATAGTACAAATATTCTACCAAGGATGCGACATCACTACAAGGAAAGACATCGATATAGCAGCTGGTGGTTCTATTATGAAGAAAACCGAAACTGATGCTTACAAAATTATTGATAACACTGCTTCCCACTCACATGAGTGGCACCAAGAAAAAGATATCGTTAGATCATCTAAAGCAGCTAGAGCCGATTCTAGCCATGACTTAGATTCCATTTCTGCAAAGATAGATGCTGTCGAGAGACGAATGGAAAAGATGACTAAAGATATCCACTCAATACGAATTAGTTGTGAGCAGTGTGGAGGACCACATTTGACAAAAGATTGTCTCAGTATTGAACTAACAATGGAACAAAGAGAGAATATTTCATACATAAACCAAAAGGCCTGGAAATAATTATCAGAATAATTATCAACCGCCAAGACCGATTTATAATCGAAACTAGAATTATAACCGAAATGTTCCATACAACAACCAACAAGGTCCAAGTAATTAACAAGTATCCAACAATACTTACAACCAGCAAAGACCTAATTTTCAAAACAAACCACCACAAACCGATGATAAAAAGCCGAATTTAGAAGATATGATGACGAAGCTAGTTGAAACTCAAACGCAGTTTTTCACATCTCAGAAACAAACCAATGAACAAAATGCTCAAGCATTTAGAAATCAACAAGCTTCTATTCAAAATTTGGAACAAGAAGTAAGTAACCTAGCAAGGTTAATAGGTGAAAGAAAACCGGGAAGTTTACCTAGTGATACAAATGCTAACCCCCGGAATGACACAGCTAAAGCCATTACCACAAGAAGTGGTACAACACTTAAACCACCTGAAATACCTGTAATTTCTGATGAAGCTATTCCTACTCCACAAGAACCACAATCTGAACAAGATAAGGAAAAAGAACCGGTAGTTGAAAAGGTTAATGAAGATAACATAGTTAAGGCTAAACCTTATGTTAAACCATACCAACCACCACTTCCTTACCCGAGTAAAATGAAAAAAGAGAAACTTGAAGCCGAGCAATCCAAATTCTTAGATATGTTTAAACAGATAAATATAAATCTTCCTTTCATTGATGTGATTTCAGGAATGCCTAGATATGCTAAATTTCTGAAAGATCTAAACACAAATTGAAAGAAAATGGAAGAACTCTCGGCCGTTACTATGAATGCTAATTGTTCTGCAGTACTGTTGAATAAGATACCAGAAAAACTATCAGATCCAGGAAGTTTCACAATTTCATGTTTTCTGGGAAGTCTTAGTTCAATAGAAGCATTGGCAGACTTAGGTGCTAGTATAAATTTAATGTCGTATTCACTATACACTAAACTAGACCTTGGAGAATTGAAACCAACACGAATAAGCATACAACTAGCTGATAGATCAGTAAAATATCCTAGAGGGATAATGGAAAACATGCTAGTTAAAGTTGGTACTTTAGTATTTCCAGTAGATTTTGTTGTTCTGGACATGGAAGAAGATTCTCAAGTTCCTCTCATATTAGGAAGACCATTCTTAAACACGGCTAAAGCAATGATAGACGTGTTTGGTAAGAAATTGACCCTAAGTATAGAGGACGAGAGTGTTACCTTTTCAGTTGATAGAGCAATGCAACAACCGCAATCTGCAGATGATACATGTTATTATATTCAAACTATAGAATCACATGCAGAATTATTAGAAGAATTTCCAGAATTACAGGGAACAGGAGAATGTTCTTTAGGAGAAGGTACTGAACCAATTGATGAAACTGAAATGTTAGCTACACTAATGGCTAATGGATATGAACCAACAACAGAAGAAATTCAAATGCTAAAAGAAGAAGACAGATATCGATATAAATCATCGATAGAAGAACCACCAACATTAGAGTTAAAGCCACTTCCAAACCATTTAGAATACGCTTATTTACAAGGTGAATCTGAATTACCTGTAATAATATCGTCTTCTCTTACTGAAAATGAGAAATCACAACTCATTTCTGTGTTAAAAGCTCATAAACCAGCCATTGCATGGAAGATTCATGATATTAAAGGAATAAGTCCTTCGTATTGCACACATAAAATCCTTATGGAAGAAGGTCATAAAACGTATGTGCAACGCCAATGAAGACTAAATACTAATATGCAAGATGTTGTTAAGAAAGAAATTATTAAACTACTTGATGCGGGTTTAATTTATCCAATTTCTGATAGTCCATGGGTAAGCCCAGTTCAATGCGTGCCTAAGAAGGGTGGCAAGACTGTCATTACAAATGAGAAAAATGAGCTTATTCCTACTAGGACTGTAACAGGATGGCGTGTATGTATTGATTATAGAAAATTAAATGACGCCACCAGAAAAGATCACTTTTCCTTACCTTTTATTGATCAAATGTTGGAAAGATTAGCCGGAAATAGTTACTATTGTTTTCTTGATGGTTTTTCCGGATATTTTCAAATTCCAATAGCACCCGAAGACCAAGAGAAAACCACATTCACGTGCCCTTATGGTACTTTTGCTTACAAATGCATGCCATTTGGACTTTGCAACGCCCCTGCAACCTTTCAAAGGTGCATGATGGCAATTTTTCACGACATGATAGAAGAATGCATGGAAGTTTTCATGGATGACTTTTCAGTCTTCGGTGATACATTTGAATCATGTTTAGTTAATCTGGAACGAATGCTTATTAGATGCGAACAATCAAATCTAGTAATTAATTGGGAGAAATGCCATTTCATGGTTAAAGAAGGCATCGTTCTTGGACATAAAATTTCAAAGGAAGGAATTGAAGTAGATAGAGCTAAAGTAGATGTAATTGCTAAACTTTCACATCCCACCAATGTTAGAGGAGTTAGGAGTTTTCTAGGGCATGCCGGTTTTTACCGACGTTTCATAAAAGATTTTTCTAAAATTGCCACTCCTATGAATAAACTCCTAGAAAAAGATGCTCCATTCATCTTTTCAGATGAATGTATCAAATCTGTTAATATTCTTAAAGAGAAACTCACTAATGCACCGATCATGATAACACCAAATTGGAATCTACCATTTGAACTAATGTGTGATGCAAGTGATTTTGCAATGGGAGCCGTTTTAGGACAAAGGATTGAAAAACGATTTCAACCTATATATTATGCTAGTAAGACATTACAGGGAGCACAAACAAATTACACAACTACTGAAAAAGAACTCCTTGCTATTGTCTTTGCTTTTGACAAATTTTGATCATATCTCGTTGATGTCGAACGAGGTGTATATAAAATAGTTATTAAATTTTATCAGAAAATACTATTAAATACGATACAATTTTACACAAGATATTTATTTATTTATAGAATGGATATACTTAAACCTTGCTACAACACTTATAGGCAGTGTACCTAATCGTACAGTAGTGTAGTTTTTAGTAAGTCCGGTTCGTTCCACAGGGAAATCTTTAAACAAAGCTCAACGCTATATTAGTTTACTTTTATAAAAATACAAATATATATATAAGTAATATTATTATTATAAAGGGGGGTTTTTACCGTTTAATGACCGGTTTGTCGATTTTAAAACTTTAGTCGCAGTTAAAACCTAATGTAAAATATAAAATAAATACAAGACTTTAAATTAAAGCGTAAAGTAAATAACGATAATGAAATTGCGAATTATAAAAATGCGATAAAAATTAAATTGCGATAATTAAAAAGTACGATAATTAAAAGTGCGATAAAATGAAATAACAATAAATAAAAGTGCGATAATTAGAAGTGCAATTAAATATACAATAAAGGAAATAAAATATGATATAAAAGAATTATGCTTATTTAAACTTCCGTAATCATGATGTTTGACGTGTTGATTTTAGTTTTATGCCCATGGGTTAATTGTCCTTTGTCCTGGATTATTCAATATGTCCGTCTGGTTTTTGTCCATAACAGTCCATCAGTCATAAATATAAATTGCAAGTGTCCTTGTCAAATTATTATTATACCCGAAGATAAATATTCCAACTAATTGGGGATTCGAATTGTAACAAGGTTTTAATACTTTGTTTAATGAATACACCAGGTTATCGACTGCGTGTAAACCAAGGTTTTACTACTTTGTTAACAATTACACCAATTACCCTTGAATGTAATTTCACCCCTGTTTTAATTATTCTAGTGGCTATTAATCCATTCCCGTGTCCGGTTAAATGAACGATTATTCGTACATATAAATACCCCGCCCATCGTGTCCGATCGAGTGTATATGGTAGTTTATAGGGACGCCCAATTGTAAATCTTTATATTAACATTAACAAACTTTCATTTAGTTAAACAAATATAAAGCCCATTAATAGCCCATAGTCTAGTTTCCACAAGTGTCGTTCTTTTGTCCAAACCCCAATTATGGTACAAAGCCCAATTACCCAATTTTAGTAATTAGCCCAACATCATGATTACTTCGTTTTAAACAAGCATAATAATAACTTAGCTACGAGACATTAATATAAAAAGGTTGAACATAACTTACAATGATTAAAAATAGCGTAGCGTTACACGGACAGAATTTCGACTTACACCCTTACAACATTCGCTAACATACCCTTATTATTAGAATTATAATTAAAATTAAAATATAAATTATAAATATAAATATATATTACTTCGTATGAATGAGAAGAAAAAATGATGATAATTTTGATCAGAATTCGGGTTGATTTATAGCCAGGAATGATTTTTGGGGCTCCGCGACTCGCGGCAAAAAGCCCTTCAAACTCCGCGAGTCGCGGAGAGGTATTTTCAGTTTACACCCTTGGAGTTTCCTGCTGCCGACGGTTTTAAATATATATATATATAATATATATATAATTAATATAATTAATTATATATTATATTATATTTATATACATAGTTAACTTGTAATTTTTAGTCCGTTGCGTCGAGCGTTAAGAATTGACTCTGGTCCCGGTTCCGGATTTTCGAACGTCCTCGCGTACAATTTAATATCTTGTACTTTGCGTTTTGAATCTTGTACTCTTGTGAATTTGAGACGTTTCTTATCAATAATTGGAACCTTTTTGATTGTCTTTTGTTCTTTTGAGCTTTTTGGTCGTTTGCGTCTTCAAATCGTCGAATCTGTCTTTTGTCTTCACCTTTTATTATTTAAACGAATATCACTTGTAAATAGAACAATTGCAACTAAAAGCTTGTCTTTCTTGAGGAATAATGCTATGAAATATATGTTCGTTTTTAGCATTATCAAATATTCCCACACTTGAGCGTTGCTTGTCCTCAAGCAATATCGTCTTGAAATACTAGAATCACTTCTTTATTCTTCACACTTTGTACATCAGTGATTTCTATACGGCGGTATAAACAATGGTAGTAACGATATGGTTTACAGTCCCACATGACTATAAAAATTTAGATCCATTAAGGAAATTGGATCTTTATGAAAACATTTGATCTTTTTGAAAATTAAATCTAGTTTTTACCCTAGATAAGTTTTCCGGAATAACCCTTTACCGGTGTTTGCAAAATATTTTTGTGGGTTTGGTGGGTTTCAGATTTGAAAATTTTAGCTCAAAACTTGCGGTTTTGTGTCACCCACTTGCTAACCTTGTATTTGGAAAGCAACACGTCCAGTTTACTTGTTCCGTATATTACCTTTCGGCAAACTACCGTCCGGTTGTAAAGGAAAGCGTTGAACAAGCAACTGTTTAAGGCAATGTCCCGTGACATGCTTTTGATTATGGTCTATAACGTGTCGGACGCAATTACTATCCTTGGTAGGAGCAATAGTAAAGCTCACCCTTATAATTTTTCGGTCTGGCACAAGGTCCTGTCTTTGACCATGCTATGCAACCACCGTTCTTACGGTTGACACCCGATTTAATTCAGGTGACCTAATGAATTCCAGGTGAATTCCTAGGATTTTACGTTCAATGGTAATGAACGCATTGAAAATAGGGTTTTCAGAAAACAAATCGGTTTGTATTTTTGATCAAAATATTTTCTCGTTTAAGCTCGAGTTTAGATATCATTGAATTCCATGAGTTTGTAATTCTCAATCTTTAAGGTCAATCTCTAGGATTGAGTAATATCAGTCTTAAAAGCTGATTTTTAATCTTTAAGGAGATTATCCTTTCTGGGGATCTGTTTCATTAGTCTTATCCAGCTAATTTGCATGGTGCCCCCCATTGTACGAGATAAATCCTTCTCATGGTTAGGATAAATCTGACCACTTGGCGACCCTGTTTAATGCTGAGGTCCGTGGATTTCCTGCTGATTTTAGTGATGACTTTTCTAGATTTTTCGTCAACCTACAGCTGGTCTGAACGACAACTTCATGACCTAAATCAAGAAGCGCGTGTCTTTTTCGGAAGACTTTACTTCCTTTTAATGATGGAATTGATTCATCGTGTAGATCCATCTCTTCTTTTCTTTCATTGGGTAAAACAGTTTAGTTTAGTTCAAAGCAAAAGTATTTTCAGTTATTTGTTACAAATATATGTGACATATGTTTAAAATAACTTGGTAAATTTTCCCACACTTGGCTTTTTATTTTTCTTTTTATCGTCCTCTATTCCATTTTAAATGAATTTTAACATTTTAGTTTGTTTCTCAATTTATGTCCTTTTTGAGGTAACAATAATTTCGGTGTTAAAACCTAGTTTTATCGTTCATTTATTTGAAAATTTTTAAAAATTTTACTAGAATTGGGTAGTCAGTATATAAGACCAGGGCTGTTCTTTATTATCAGAGAGCACTAGATTCTAATACAACTACTGCTTTACTAGTATTTTTAATGGTAACCAAGTGTTTAATATAAAAATTTTAAAATCCGAAAGAATTTAATCCCTTCCCACACTTAAGATCTTGCAATGCCCTCATTTGCAAGAAATCAGTAACAATTTAAATTATTGAGGGTGATTTGTGTGAAAATGATTAAATTTTTACCAAAGTTTCCAAATATATTGGCGTTTGTTTGCTGAATGATAAATGGTGCACGTCATTTGTTCATTCCGTCTTGTTGTTATTTCTCATATATTTTGCATCATTGTCGTCAAAATTACTTGCTTTTGCTGAACTTAATGCCAGTCTTTGAAAATGCGTTGTTTTACCCTGTTGTTTACATAAGATAAACTGCAAACATATATACATATTTTTGAAGTTTGGTTTATTACCCCACATTCAAAAATTATTAAAATCTAAGAATAAAAGTTAGATAATTATAAAAATGATTACAATATTAATTTAAGGTTTAAATATTAAGATTAAAAACATAATAAAATTAAAAATCTTTTTGTCTTTTTATTCCACTTTAATCAATCAAATATTATCAAAAATATGCGCCCCTCTTTTCGGTAAAGTAATTTCGGTTCCAAGACCTAATTTAACTCATGACGAATTTTTGAAATATTTTGGTTTGATTGTTTAAAGATATTTATACCTTAAGAATAAACGTTAAATTTCGCAGTGATGTAATAAATTTTTGAACGATATTAATAATTTCGGTCGCCAAACCTAATTTTATTTAATACCAATTTAATACTTTTTAGCGAACAAATTAGCGTTTATTATCAAAAGGTTAAAAATAAAAATGAAAACTGTACAGACATACCTGTGAAATAGATTTCTTAGTTATATGATCTATTATATTCATAAGATAGTCGGTTTAATTGGTTTTCCATGGCTGCATAGGCGTAACCTCGAGCATTCATTGTCTTTTCTTCTAAACAAATGAACGGTCCGTCTCTGCATAAAGTAACAAATTCGGTATTTGAATAGGTTTGATTATTTGAACATTTACCTCCATGTGACCATTTTCCGCATTTGTGACATTTTTCTAGGTGTCGTGCTCTTCTTTTCGCTGCGGATTTTGATTTTCCTTTACCAAATTGTAACTTATTATCTTCGCATCTGGATCCTTTTCTAACTCCGTCCATTCTTTCTCTGATTACTGATACTAATTCACTCGGTAGTATGTCATTATTACGTTTAGTGATCAAAGCGTGTAGCATTAGACCATGGTTTAATTCACAGGCAGTCTTCATTTTGTAAAAACCTAAAAAAAATAAAAATTCAGAATGGGGGGAGAAGACTAGTTCTTTAGGGTCTGCTAGGGAAAGACCATACGTGTTCCATTTTCGAGAACTACACGAAAACAGACAATCTAACTCTAACAGAAATTCATATTATTCTTTTAAAGACTTGATTCTCCCCATACTTAGTTAGCTGTGGTGTCGAAATTGTGATTAACTTCGTTGTCGACTTCCATCGGACCCTGTATGTAATGTTTAACTCTGTGACCATTAACTTTAAATTCAATCCCATTTGAATTTATCAATTCTATCGTTCCGTATGGGAAAACTCTTTTGACTATGAATGGTCCAGACCATCTTGATTTCAATTTTCCAGGAAATAGCTTGAATCGTGAATTGAAAAGAAGAACTCTGTCTCCTTCTTTAAATTCTTTTGAACTTCTGATTCTTTTATCATGCCATTTCTTCGTTCTTTCTTTATAGATTAACGAATTTTCGTATGCTTCATGTCTTAATTCTTCTAATTCGTTTAGTTGATTTAATCGTAGATGTCCAGCTTCATGTAAATCAAGATTACATGTCTTCAAAGCCCAAAATGCTTTGTGTTCAATTTCTACTGGGAGATGACATGCTTTTCCATAAACAAGTCTAAAAGGTGTGGTTCCAATTGGAGTTTTGTAGGCTGTTCTAAAAGCCCAGAGTGCATCCTCCAATTTAATGGACCATTCCTTCGGATTTGATCCTACGGTTTTCTCTAGAATACGTTTTAAAGCTCGGTTTGTATTTTCAACTTGTCCACTTGTTTGTGGATGATATGCGGTGGAGATTTTATGAGTTACTCCATATCTTTTAAGAACTTTCTCAAGTTGATTATTACAAAAATGAGTACCCCGATCACTTATTAAAGCTTTCGGTGTTCCAAACCTTGCAAAAAGACGTTTTAAAAAGTTTACTACAACTCGTGCATCGTTAGTTGGGAGAGCTTGTGCTTCCGCCCATTTAGATACATAATCAATGGCTACGAGTATATATAGATTATTATGAGATTTTGGAAATGGACCCATAAAGTCAATACCCCAAATGTCAAATACTTCACATACTTGGATGACATTTTGTGGCATTTCATCGCGTTGACTTATTCTTCCGGCCCTTTGACATGCATCACAGGATTTGCAAAGAAGGTGTGCGTCTTTGTAAATTGTAGGCCAATAGAATCCAGCTTCATAAACTTTTCTTGCTGTTAGTTGAGGCCCATAATGCCCTCCTGTTGGTCCTGTGTGACAATGGTTTAAAATTTTACTAGCTTCATCTCCAAATACACATCGGCGTATTATTCCATCGGGACAACTTTTAAACAGATGTGGATCTTCCCAGAAATAGTGTTTTATATCACTGAAGAATTTCTTCCGTTTTTGGTACGATAATCCTTTTTCAAGGAATCCACAAACTAAGTAGTTTGCATAGTCTGCAAACCATGGGATTTCTTTATAATCTATCTTCAATAGATATTCATCAGGAAAGTTGTCTTGTATGGCCGATTCATTCAGAACTTCTAATTCGGGATTTTCAAGACGAGAAAGATGATCAGCGGCGAGATTTTCTGCTCCTTTTTTATCTCGGATTTCAATATCAAACTCTTGTAAGAGTAAGATCCAACGGATTAATCTTGGTTTAGCATCTTGTTTTGAAAATAGGTATCTAAGAGCAGAATGGTCGGTATAGACCACCGTTTTTGCTAGAACGAGATATGATCGAAATTTGTCAAAAGCAAAGACAATAGCAAGGAGTTCTTTTTCAGTAGTTGTATAGTTCGTTTGTGCTCCTTGTAATGTCTTACTAGCATAATATATAGGTTGAAATCGTTTTTCAATCCTTTGTCCTAAAACGGCTCCCATTGCAAAATCACTTGCATCGCACATTAGTTCAAATGGTAGATTCCAATTTGGTGTTATCATGATCGGTGCATTAGTGAGTTTTTCTTTAAGAATATTAAAAGATTTGATACACTCATCTGAAAAGATGAATGGCGCATCCTTTTCTAGGAGTTTATTCATAGGAGTGGCAATTTTAGAAAAATCTTTTATGAAACGTCGGTAAAAACCGGCATGCCCTAGAAAACTCCTAACTCCTCTAACATTTGTGGGATGTGGAAGTTTAGCAATTACATCTACTTTAGCTCTATCCACTTCAATTCCTTCTTTTGAAATTTTATGTCCAAGAACGATGCCTTCTTTAACCATGAAATGGCATTTCTCCCAATTAAGTACTAGATTTGATTTTTCGCATTTAATTAGCATTCGTTCCAGATTAACTAGACATGATTTAAATGTATCACCGAAGACTGAAAAGTCATCCATGAATACTTCCATGCATTCTTCTATCATGTCGTGAAAAATCGCCATCATGCACCTTTGAAAGGTTGCAGGGGCGTTACAAAGTCCAAATGGCATGCGTTTGTAAGCAAAAGTACCATAAGGGCACGTGAATGTGGTTTTCTCTTGATCTTCGGGTGCTATTGGAATTTGAAAATATCCGGAAAATCCATCTAGAAAACAATAGTAACTATTTCCGGCTAATCTTTCCAACATTTGATCTATGAAAGGTAAGGGAAAGTGATCTTTTCTGGTGGCGTCATTTAATTTTCTATAATCAATACATACACGCCATCCTGTTACAGTCCTAGTAGGAATAAGCTCATTTTTCTCATTTGTAATGACAGTCATGCCACCCTTCTTAGGCACGCATTGAACTGGGCTTACCCATGGACTATCAGAAATTGGATATATCAAACCTGCATCTAGCAGTTTAATAATCTCTTTCTTAACTACATCTTGCATATTAGGATTTAGTCTTCATTGGTGTTGCACATACGTTTTATGACCTTCTTCCATAAGGATTTTATGTGTGCAATACGAAGGACTTATTCCTTTAATATCATGAATCTTCCATGCAATGGCTGGTTTATGAGCTTTCAACACAGAAATGAGTTGTGATTTCTCATTTTCAGTAAGTGAAGACGATATTATTACAGGTAATTCAGATTCACCATGTAAATAAGCGTATTCCAAATGGTTTGGAAGTGGCTTTAACTCTAATTTCGGAGGTTCTTCTATCGATGATTTATATCGATATCTGTCTTCTTCTTTTAGCATTTGAATTTCTTCTGTTGTTGGTTCATATCCATTAGCTATAAGTGTAGCTAACATTTCAGCTTCATCAATTGGTTCATTTCCTTCTCCTAAAGAACATTCTCCTGTTCCTTGTAATTCTGGAAATTCTTCTAATAATTCTGCATGTGCATCTATAGTTTTAATATAATAACATGTATCATCTGCAGATTGTGGTTGTTGCATTGCTCTATCAACTGAAAAGGTGACACTCTCATCCTCTATACTTAGGGTCAGTTTCTTACCGAACACGTCTATCATTGCTTTAGCCGTGTTTAAGAATGGTCTTCCTAATATGAGAGGAACTTGAGAATCTTCTTCCATGTCCAAAACAACAAAATCTACTGGGAATACTAAAGTACCAACTTTAACTAGCATGTTCTCCATTATCCCTCTAGGATATTTTATTGATCTATCGGCTAGTTGTATGCTTATTCTTGTTGGTTTTAATTCTCCAAGGTCTAATTTAGCGTATAGTGAATACGGCATTAGATTTATACTAGCACCTAAATCTGCTAATGCTTCTATTGAACTAAGGCTACCCAGAAAACATGGAATTGTGAAACTTCCTGGATCAGATAGTTTTTCTGGTATCTTATTCAACAGCACTGCTGAACAATTAGCATTCATAGTAACAGCCGAGAGTTCTTCCATTTTCTTTCTATTCGTGATTAGATCTTTCAAGAATTTAGCATACCTTGGCATTCCTGAAATCACATCAATGAAAGGAAGATTTACATTTATCTGTTTAAACATATCCAAGAATTTGGATTGCTCGGCTTCAAGTTTTTCCTTCTTCATTTTACTCGGGTAAGGAAGTGGTGGTTGGTATGGTTTAACATAAGGTTTAGCCTTAACTGTGTTATCTTCATTAACCTTTTCAACTACCGGTTCTTTTTCCTTATCTTGATCAGGTTGTGGTTCTTGTGGAGTAGGAATAGTTTCATCAGAAGTTACAGGTATTTCAGGTGGTTTAAGTGTTGTACCACTTCTTGTGGTAATAGCTTTAGCTGTTTCATTCCGGGGGTTAGCATTTGTATCACTTGGTAGACTTCCCGGTTTTCTTTCACCTATTAACCTTGCTAGGTTACTTACTTCTTGTTCTAGATTTTGAATAGAAGCTTGTTGATTTCTAAATGCTTGAGCATTTTGTTCATTGGTTTGTTTTTGAGATGTGAAAAACTGCGTTTGAGTTTCAACTAGCTTCGTCATCATATCTTCTAAATTCGGCTTTTTATCATCGGTTTGTTGTGGTGGTTTGTTTTGAAAATTCGGTCTTTGCTGATTGTAAGTATTATTGGATACTTGTTGATTGCTAGGACCTTGTTGGTTGTTGTATGGAATATTTCGGTTATAATTCTGATTTTGATTATAAATCGGTCTTGGCGGTTGATAATTATTTTGATAATTATTTCCAGGCCTTTGGTTTATGTATGAAATATTCTCTCTTTGTTCCATTGTTAATTCAATACTGAGACAATCTTTTGTCAAATGTGGTCCTCCACACTGCTCACAACTAATTCGTATTGAGTGAATATCCTTAGTCATCTTTTCCATTCGTCTCTCCACAGCATCTATCTTTGCGGAAATGGAATCTAAGTCATGGCTAGAATCGGCTCTAGCTGCTTTAGATGATCTAATGATATCTTTTTCTTGGTGCCACTCATGTGAGTGGGAAGCAGTGTTATCAATAATTTTGTACGCATCAGTTTCGGTCTTCTTCATAATAGAACCACCAGCTGCTATATCTATATCTTTCCTTGTAGTGATGTCGCATCCTTGGTAGAATATTTGTACTATTTGACAGGTGTCTAAACCATGTTGCGGACATCCTCTTAATAACTTTCCATATCTTGTCCACGCCTCATATAGAGTTTCATTTGGCTTTTGTGTGAACGTAACAATTTCTGCTTGAAGTCTTACGGCTTTAGATGCAGGAAAGAATTGTTTAAGAAATTTATCAATTAAAACGTCCCATGTATCGATCGCCCCTTCAGGTAACGATTCCAACCAATCTTTGGCTTCTCCTTTTAAAGTCCAGGGAAATAACATGAGATATATCTGTTCATCCTCCACTTCTCGGATTTTAAATAGTGTGCAGATCCTATTAAAGGTACGTAGATGTTCATTTGGATCTTCCTTCGGCGCACCACTAAATTGGCATTGATTAGTCACCATGTGTAGAATTTGTCCTTTGATTTCATAATCTGGCGCATTAATGTCTGGATGAGTAATTGCGTGACCTTGGCCAGTGCGTTTAGCTCTCATTCGGTCTTCCATACTTAAAGGTTCCAGATTCTCCATAATTGAATTTGTTGAATCGGTATCACTAGATGATTCTGATTTAATAGTTCGTTCCTCAACAATCTCTGTTTGAATGATTGGTGGTTCCGGAGGAAAGTTTAGTGGTTCAGGATCTACGAACCGTTCCTGAATATTTTCTGGATTCTCAATTGTGAGGTTTGTTTCAAAAACTGGATTATCGGAAATTTGAACTGAAGTACTTGGTCGACTGGATGACGATTCTAAAGAAAAATCAACGGCGGTTATATTTGTTAAACGATGTCTTGATCGAGTTACAGGTGGTGAACGTACAAAAGGTGGTGAACGTCTTGCTCGATGCATTCACTGAATATCCTATTAGTTTTAAAAAGGAAAGAAAAATTATAATAAGTTATCCAATCAATAGACTTTTCTGATTTTGCCCACGTTTCGAATAGCCAAAAGATGCAGCAGAGGGGCAGGATTCGTTTGGTCTCAATATAATTGAGGACTGTTTGGCTCCAATAACCCGGTCCACGTACAAATCCAACTATTACTACGAACCAGAAAATTTTGATGTCTATTAATTTAACCACTTAAAATAAATTTTCGTAATTTTTAGAAATTTAGATAAGAAGTAGAAAAAATTCTAAGTCCTAAAACTAGAATAGCGAGAAATAAGAGAGAAAAAGATTGCGCGTCGAAAAATGTCGAAAAAGAAAAATGGTTGAAAAATAAAAGGTGACGGAAATAAAAGAAACTTATCAAAACTTAAAAATACTTAACTAATTTAACCTTATTACTACAACTAACTTAAAATTATAATCGCAAATTGAAATTACTAATTGGAATGATAATTGATACATAGTAAAAGGTCTAAAAATATTAAAGCTTACAAGAAAAACTAAATCCCAAATGGAAATAACTTAAAAAGAAACTAAAACTTAAAAAGGCGTCGCAAAATTCTAAAGCACCTAAATCTTAGTCTAAAGAAAAAGCACTTAAGGAATTCTACGGCAAAGCCTAAAAATCTAAAGTTAAAATAACTATAGCAAAAACTAAGTTTAAAATTAATTATGAGCTAAAAATACAAAAGTTACGCTACAACAATTAAAAAGGTACAAAATATAAAAATATACAAAAAGTTGTAAAAAGTACAATTTTTATAAAAAATATTATTTTTATATTATTTATTTAATAAAAACTACTAATTTTACAATTTTAATAAAACTAATTAAACAAAATACATATATATAAAGTAAAAAGTAAAAATAAAACTAAAATTAATAATAATAATAATAATTAAGTAATTAATAATAATAATAATAAATTAAAACCCGTGATTAGGGTTTTGTCCGTGTGTCAGAATACCTCCGCGAGTCGCGGCAAATGAAGAGGAAAACCCCGCAAGTCGCGGGGTTCAGAAAAACAGTTGACAGGTTTCACTTTTTACGCGTTTTTCTTTATTTTTTTTTTTTTTATTTTCTGTTTTCTGTTTTTAATTTAAATAAACGATTTTTAATAAAATTTATATTTTTATAAATTAAAATAAAGATAAAGAAACTTATAAAACTTAAATATTTAACAAAATCCTAAAAATACTTATATTTTTGTTTTTCTTTTTATATTTTTGAATGATTAAAACGTAATTTTTACAAAAACGACTTTTAATAAAAGTAGATAAAAATCTTTTTTTTTTTTTTTTTATATATTAGCGTTGCGCTTCCGGCTTTTAAGATAAGTCCCCGGCAGCGGCGCCAAAAATACTTGATGTCGAACGAGGTGTATATAAAATAGTTATTAAATTTTATCAGAAAATACTATTAAATACGATACAATTTTACACAAGATATTTATTTATTTATAGAATGGATATACTTAAACCTTGCTACAACACTTATAGGCAGTGTACCTAATCGTACAGTAGTGTAGTTTTTAGTAAGTCCGGTTCGTTCCACAGGGAAATCTTTAAACAAAGCTCAACGCTATATTAGTTTACTTTTATAAAAATACAAATATATATATAAGTAATATTATTATTATAAAGGGGGGTTTTTACCGTTTAATGACCGGTTTGTCGATTTTAAAACTTTAGTCGCAGTTAAAACCTAATGTAAAATATAAAATAAATACAAGACTTTAAATTAAAGCGTAAAGTAAATAACGATAATGAAATTGCGAATTATAAAAATGCGATAAAAATTAAATTGCGATAATTAAAAAGTACGATAATTAAAAGTGCGATAAAATGAAATAACAATAAATAAAAGTGCGATAATTAGAAGTGCAATTAAATATACAATAAAGGAAATAAAATATGATATAAAAGAATTATGCTTATTTAAACTTCCGTAATCATGATGTTTGACGTGTTGATTTTAGTTTTATGCCCATGGGTTAATTGTCCTTTGTCCTGGATTATTCAATATGTCCGTCTGGTTTTTGTCCATAACAGTCCATCAGTCATAAATATAAATTGCAAGTGTCCTTGTCAAATTATTATTATACCCGAAGATAAATATTCCAACTAATTGGGGATTCGAATTGTAACAAGGTTTTAATACTTTGTTTAATGAATACACCAGGTTATCGACTGCGTGTAAACCAAGGTTTTACTACTTTGTTAACAATTACACCAATTACCCTTGAATGTAATTTCACCCCTGTTTTAATTATTCTAGTGGCTATTAATCCATTCCCGTGTCCGGTTAAATGAACGATTATTCGTACATATAAATACCCCGCCCATCGTGTCCGATCGAGTGTATATGGTAGTTTATAGGGACGCCCAATTGTAAATCTTTATATTAACATTAACAAACTTTCATTTAGTTAAACAAATATAAAGCCCATTAATAGCCCATAGTCTAGTTTCCACAAGTGTCGTTCTTTTGTCCAAACCCCAATTATGGTACAAAGCCCAATTACCCAATTTTAGTAATTAGCCCAACATCATGATTACTTCGTTTTAAACAAGCATAATAATAACTTAGCTACGAGACATTAATATAAAAAGGTTGAACATAACTTACAATGATTAAAAATAGCGTAGCGTTACACGGACAGAATTTCGACTTACACCCTTACAACATTCGCTAACATACCCTTATTATTAGAATTATAATTAAAATTAAAATATAAATTATAAATATAAATATATATTACTTCGTATGAATGAGAAGAAAAAATGATGATAATTTTGATCAGAATTCGGGTTGATTTATAGCCAGGAATGATTTTTGGGGCTCCGCGACTCGCGGCAAAAAGCCCTTCAAACTCCGCGAGTCGCGGAGAGGTATTTTCAGTTTACACCCTTGGAGTTTCCTGCTGCCGACGGTTTTAAATATATATATATATAATATATATATAATTAATATAATTAATTATATATTATATTATATTTATATACATAGTTAACTTGTAATTTTTAGTCCGTTGCGTCGAGCGTTAAGAATTGACTCTGGTCCCGGTTCCGGATTTTCGAACGTCCTCGCGTACAATTTAATATCTTGTACTTTGCGTTTTGAATCTTGTACTCTTGTGAATTTGAGACGTTTCTTATCAATAATTGGAACCTTTTTGATTGTCTTTTGTTCTTTTGAGCTTTTTGGTCGTTTGCGTCTTCAAATCGTCGAATCTGTCTTTTGTCTTCACCTTTTATTATTTAAACGAATATCACTTGTAAATAGAACAATTGCAACTAAAAGCTTGTCTTTCTTGAGGAATAATGCTATGAAATATATGTTCGTTTTTAGCATTATCACTCGTTCTAGCTAAAACGGTGGTCTATACCGACCATTCTGCTCTTAGATACCTATTTTCGAAACAAGATACTAAACCAAGATTAATCCGTTAGATCTTACTCTTACAAGAATTCAATATTGAAATCTGAGATAAAAAAGGAGCAGAAAATCTCGCCGCTGATCATCTTTTTCGTCTTGAAAATCCTGAATTAGAAGTTCTAAATGAATCGGCCATACAAGACAACTTTCCTGATGAATATCTATTGAAGATAGATTATAATAAAATACCATGGTTTGCAGACTATGCAAACTACTTAGTATGTGGATTCCTTGAAAAAGGATTATCGTACCAAAAACGAAAGAAATTCTTTAGTGATATAAAACACTATTTCTGGGAAGATCCACATTTGTTTAAAAGTTGTCCCGATGGAATAATACGCCGATGTGTATTCGGAGATGAAGCTAGTAAAATCTTAAACCATTGTCACACAGGACCAACAGGAGGGCATTAAGGGCCTCAACTCACAGCAAGAAAAGTTTACGATGCTGGATTCTATTGGCCTACAATTTACAAAGACGCACACCTTCTTTGCAAATCCTGTGATGCTTGTCAAAGGGCCGGAAAAATAATTCAACGTGATGAAATGCCACAAAATGTCATTCAAGTATGCGAAGTATTTGACATTTGGGGTATTGACTTTATGGGTCCATTTCCAAAATCTCATAATAATTTATACATTCTCGTAGCCATTGATTATGTATCTAAATGGGCGGAAGCACAAGCTCTCCCAACTAACGATGCACGAGTTGTAGTCAACTTTTTAAAACGTCTTTTTGCAAGGTTTGGATAACCGTAAGCTTTAATAAGTGATCAGGGAACTCATTTTTGTAATAATCAACTTGAGAAAGTTCTTAAAAGATATGGAGTAACTCATAAAATCTCCACCGCATATCATCCACAAACAAGTGGACAAGTTGAAAATACCAACCGAGCTTTAAAACGTATTCTAGAAAAAACCGTAGGATCAAATCCGAAGGAATGGTCCATTAAGTGGGAGGATGCACTCTGGGCTTTTAGAACGGCTTACAAAACTCCAATTGGAACCACACCTTTTAGACTCGTTTATGGAAAAACATGTCATCTTCCAGTAGAAATTGAACACAAAGCATTTTGGGCTTTGAAGACATGTAATCTTGATTTACATGAAGCTGGACGTCTACGGTTAAGTCAATTAAATGAATTAGAAGAATTAAGACAAGAAGCATACTAAAATTCGTTAATCTATAAGGAAAGAACGAAGAAATGGCATGATAAAAGAATCAGAAATTCAAAAGAATTTAAAGAAGGTGACAGAGTTCTTCTTTTCAATTCACGATTCAAGCTATTTCCTGGAAAATTGAAATCAAGATGGTCTGGACCATTCATAGTCAAAAGAGTTTTCCCATACGGAACAGTAGAATTAATAAATTCAAATGGGATTGAATTTAAAGTTAATGGTCACAGAGTTAAACACTACATAGATAGTCCGATGGAAGTCGACAACGAAGTTAATCACAATTTCGATACCACAGCTAACTAAGTGTGGGGAGAATCAAGTCTTTAAAGGATAATATATATTTCTGTTAGAGTTAGATTTTCTATTTTCGTGTAGTTCTCGAAAATGGAACCCGAATGGTCTTTCCCTAGCAGACCCTAAATAACTAGTCTTCTCCCCCCATTCTGAATTTTTTATTTTAGGATTTACGAGATGAAGACTTCTTGTGAACTAAACCATGGTCTAATGATACACGCTTTGATCACTAAACGTAATAATGACACACTTCCGAGTGAACTGGTATCAGTAATCAGAGAAAAATTGGACGGAGTAAGAAAAGAATCCAGATGCGAAGATAATAAGTTACAATTTGGTAAAGGAAAATCAAAATCCGCAGCAAAAAGAAGAGCACGACACCTTGAAAAATGTCACAAATGCGGAAAATGGTCACACGAAGGTAAATGTTCAAATAATCAAACCTATTCAAAGACCGAATTTGTTACTTTATGCAGAGATGGACCGTTCATATGTTTAGAAGAAAAAACACTGAATGCTCGAGGTTACGCCTATGTAGCCATGGAAAATCAATTAGTCCGACTATCTTATGAGTGGGCTAGAGCATATCACTAAGAATACTATCTCACAGGTAAGTTTGTACAGTTTTCATTTTTTTTTTTTAACCTTTTGATAATAAACGATAATTTGTTCGCTATAAAGTATTAAATTGGTATTCGATAAAATTAGGTCATGCGATCGAAATTATTGATATCATTCAAAAATTTATTACATCACTGCGAAATTTACCGTTTATTCTTAAGGTATAAATATCTTTAATCAATCAAACCAAAATATTTCAAAAATTTGTCATGAGTTAAATTAGGTCATGGAACCAAAATTACTTTACCGAAAAGAGGGGCGCATATTTTTGATAATATTTGATTGATTAAAGTGGGATAAAAGCCAAAAAGATTTTTAATTTTATTTTTACCATGTTTTTAAAATTAATATATAAATATTAAATTAATATTGTAAACTTCTTTAAAATTGTAAATATTTGAAAAATTAATATTTTTAATATAAGTTTGTAGGTATAAAAACATAAATATAATATAAGTTTGATGTAAAATCTTATTAATATGAATTTTTAATTTTATGCATTTTAAATTTAAGTTTGGTGTGAATTTATAATATGAATTTTTAATTAAGTTAGGTGTGAATTTAAAAACGAAAATTTACTTTATTTCGTTAAGTTAAAAATATGATTTTTTTAAATTCGTCGTGAGTTGAAGACTAGGTCATTGAACCGAAATTGCTTTACCCGAGGGAGGGACGAGAACTTTTATTATCATTATTTTTAATCTTATTGAATTAAAGTATGCCAAAAACATTAAAAAACCCAAAAATCTTTGCTTTTAAAACCGCGCTTAAAAATGACAAATTTCAAAATTTTGTCGAGGGACGGACTAGGACATCGATTCGAAACGCCCTCATCCTAAAAAGAAACAAAATTTTAATTTTTGAATTAATTTTATGTTTTATAAAGTTATAAGATTTTTATTTAAAAAAAAAAAACCACCGCGACTCGCTGTAATTTAAACTGGCCCACCACCGCACTCGCGGAGGTCACAAAACCCAGATGGTTATCTGGTCGAACAGACCAGTTTCAATACACACACACACATTTTTACCCGAAAAACCCACGAAAATTCATCACAAATTCGCCATTTTTCATCATTTTTCATCAAATCTTTCATAAAATCGCAATGAGGAGACTATTATCAAGGAATTACTCAAGGAAATCGGTAAATTTCTACACCTAAACACCATTAAATCCGAATTTTAGTGTTCTTGAACAATTTCATACATAATTCGATTTTGATGCTTTCTAGTGTAATAATGCTTCAATTGTTTGTGTATTATGCTTGTATAACCTAGATTGATGCTATTTAACATGATTAGAAGCTTTGAACTTCAATTTTTGAATAATCTAGGGTTTGTGTTCTTGAGCAAAATTAGGGCTTTTTGATATAAACAGGTTATGGCCGATTTTTGTCATGAATTATTGCTAAATTGAGTAGTATAACATGTTTAGGTAGTTAAATGATCCAAACATTGATCCTAAACATGATTTTTGGAGATTAAAGTGGACTTTTTAGGTGCAAAATTCATGAACTTGATTAATTTGATATAATTGCCATTTGAAACTTGTTTAATTGTTAGTAATGACTATTTTGACATGTTATTTGAGTTAAATGCTTATGAACTTTGTCTACATTTTCATATGTGCTTATTTGGAAAAGTATAGAATTGTAAAAAAAAAAATTGTGAAAATGTGTATAAGTTTAATTTTGATTTAACATGTTATTGTGATTGTTTTAAGTTGTTATCTTGCTAAAACTAATGCATATTTGGATGCACAAAAATTGTGTTTCATATATTTTGCAGACTGAAAGGGGTGAATCTTCATCCCAGGCTCGCAATGCTCCTCCGGAAGATGCAAATTAACAGGAAATTAATAGCCATTACCGACAAGATATGCCTCACCCAATTGTTTCATATTCAAACATTCATGAGGCAGATTTACATCCGAATTTGAGATTTGATAGATATTGGATAGACTATCCAAAATATCAAAAGAACCTGCACAACCTTGTGTCTAATAATGTTGAGGTATCCAGAGTTATAGATTGGGCACCATTAGAGGTAGTGGAATTGGCCGAGCCAATCAGGGAATTACTTGCTCAAAGGTATGGTAATTCTATTTTTAGTGATTGGATACGTTTATTCAACATACGTAGACCTGTGTATAGAGAATGGTGTATAGAGTTATTGTGTACTATTGAAATAAATGATCGGGTAGATACTTTAACCGATCGTAGTTTTATTAGATTTTTATTAGGAGGGGAGATGCGCCATATGTCTTTACTAGACATGGCTCGGGGTTTAGATATATATACGCCCGAGGAGCTAGCATCTTATGATTGCCAGAGGTTAATAGTTTATGGTAGGAGGGTGGATGAGAATTTTGATACGAATGACGTATGGAGTAGGATGACTAGCCATCGCTAATTCCAGGGGGGATTATACTCTTATCTTGATATTGATAGAGCTGAATTAAGAGTAATCCATAGGTTTTTAGCCAATTCGATTACACAACGAGGTAAGAATAAGGAAAAGGTAAATGAACAGGATTTGTTTTACCACATGTGTATTCGAGACCCACACAGCACTGTAAGTATACCTTTTTGTGTGGGTTATTATTTATTGACTATGGTTAGGGGTATGAGGCGTGGTAACATAATAGGAGGTGGTATATTTATTACTTTAATTGCTGAATATCTCGGTGTGGATAGAAGTCGGGGGGGATTATTAATGGCAGAACCAGAACCCCGCGATAGAATAGATTTGCATGTTTATCATGGTGCTAAGGTCTTAAAGAAACGAAACAACGCGGCAGTACGTTATGATGGCAGGCATCCACAGGTTGAGAGAGATCAACAGCCAGGTAATGTGGGAGGGGGAAATGAAATGACAGAAATGCAAAGGTTTATAGCTTCACAAGAATATGAAAATGCTAGACATCGAGCATTTGAAGATTGGCAAGTTCATCAAAACCACATCATAGCTCATTGCCAACATGTAGGTAGAAACTATATTCCTACTCCAAAGCCCGAATTTCCTCCCTGGTCTATAGAGATCCAACCACCGTATCCTACTTATAACCCAGCTGAAGCATTCTATAACACATACGGTTATGCATGGAACCCCTACTGGTATCAGTATCAACCCTAATTTATTTATTTTTATTTATTTTATTTTTGTAATGTTACTACATTCAGCACTTATGTTGATATTGTAATAGTTTTTATAATTTTCTAACTTTTATTATTAGATTTTATTAATTTTTGAATGTGGGGTAATATACCAAACTTCAAAAATATGTATATATGTTTGCAGTTTATCTTATGTACACAACATGGTAAAACAACGCATTTTCAAAGACTGGCATTAAGTTCAGCAAAAGTAACTAATTTTGACGACAAGATGCAAAATATATGTGAAATAACAACAAAACGGAATGAACAAATGATGTGCACCATTTATCATTCAACACAAACAACAATATGTTTGGAAACTTTGGTAAAATTTAATCATTTTTCTACACTAATCACCCTCAATAATTTAAATTGTTACTGATTTCTTGCAAATGAGGGCATTGCAAGATCTTAAGTGTGGGAAGGGGTTAAATTCTTTCGGATTTTAAAAAAAAAAAATTTATTTAAACACTTGGTTACCATTAAAAATACTAGTAACGTAGTAGTTGTATTAGAATCTAGTGCTCTCTGATAACAAAGAACAGCCCTAGTCTTATATACTGACTATCCAATTCTAGTAAAATTTTTCAAAATTTTCAACTAAATGAATATAAAATCATGTTTATACATATTTATGAACGATGAAAACTAGGTGTTAATACCGATATTGTCGTTACCTCGGAAAGGACATAAATTGAGAAACAACCCAAAATGTTAGAATTCATTTAAGAATGGAATAGAGGAAAATAAAAAGGCAAAGAAACGAAAATAAAAGCCAAGTGTGGGAAATTTTTACCAAGTTTTTCAAAACATATATCACATATTTCTGTAACAAATAATTGAAGATACTTTTGCTTTGGACTAAACTAAAAAGTTTTACCCGATTTACTGTAAAAAAGATAGATCTACACGATGAATCAATTCCATCATTAAAAGGAAGTAAAGTCTTCCAAAAAAGAAACGCGCTTCTTGATTTAGGTCAAGAAGTTGTCGTCCAAACCAGCTGTAGGTTGACGAAAAATCTAGAAAAGTCATCACTAAAATCGCCAAGTGGTCAGATTTATCCTAACCATGAGAAGGATTTATCTCGTACAATGGGGGGCACCGTGCAAATTAGCTTAATAAGACTAATGAATCAGATCCCCAGAAAGGATAATCTCCTTAAAGATTAAAAATCAGCTTTTAAGCCTGATATTACTCAATCCTTGAGATTGACCTTAAAGATTGAGAATTACAAACTCATGGAATTCAATGATATCTAAACTCGAGCTTGAACGAGAAAATATTTTGATCAAAATTAAAACCGATTTGTTTTCTGAAAACCTATTTTCAATGCGTTCATTACCATTGAACGTAAAATCCTAGGAATTCACCTGGAATTCATTAGGTCACCTGAACCAAATCGGGTGTCAACCGTAAGAACGGTGGTTGCATAGCATGGTCGGAGACAGGACCTTGTGCCAGACCGAAAAATCATAGGATGATCTTTACTATTGCTCCTACAAAGGATAGTAATTGCGTCCGATACGTTATAGACCATAATTAAAAGCATGTCAGGGGACATTGCCTTAATAGTTGCTTGTTCAACGCTTTTCTTTACAACCGGATGGTAGTTTACCGAAAGGTAATATACGGAGCAAGTAAACTGGACGTGTTGCTTTCCCAATACAAGGTAGCAAGTGGGTGACACAAAACCACAAGTTTTGAGCTAAAGTTTTCAAATCTGAAACCCACCAAACTCACAAAAAGAATTTGCAAACACCGGTGAAGGGTTATTCCGGAAAACTTATCTAGGGTAAAAGCTAGAATTAATTTTCAAAAGATCAAATGTTTTCATAAAGATCCAATTTCCTTAAAGGATCTAAATTTTTATAGTCATGTGAGACTGTAAACCACATCGTTACTACCATTGTTTATACCGCCGTATAGAAATCACTGATGTACAAAGTGTGAAGAATAAAGAAGTGATTCTAGTATATTTCAAGACTATATTGCTTGAGGACAAGCAACGCTCAAGTGTGGGAATATTTAATAATGCTAAAAACGAACATATATTTCATAGCATTATTCCTCAAGAAAGACAAGCTTTTAGTTGCAATTGTCCTATTTACAACTGATATTCGGTTAAATAATAAAAGGTGAAGAAAAAAGATAGATTCGACGAATTGAAGACGCAAACGACCAAAAAGCTCAAAAGTACAAAATACAATCAAAGAGGTTCCAATTATTGATAAGAAACGTCTCAGAATTACAAGAATACAAGATTCAAAACGCAAAGTACAAGATATTATATTGTACGCAAGGACGTTCGAAAATCCGGAATCGGGACCAGAGTCAACTCTCAACGCTCGACGCAACGGACTAAAAATTACAAGTTAACTATGTATATAAATATAATATAATATATAATTAATTATATAAATTATATCTATATTATATTTATATATTAAAACTGTCGGCAGACTAGGATCCAAACTTGTGTGAGCTGGAAACCACTGCTTCGCACTCGCGGAGCCTATAAAGGCAAAAACCTCCGCACTCGCGGAGGTCTGAACAGTAAACGTGGGCCTATAAAAGGCCGAGCATTCGGCCGAATTTTACACATCTTTTTCTTTCCATCCTACGTAAACTTATATATATATATTTATATTTTAATTTTAATTTTAATTTTAAATCCTAATAATAAGGGTATGTTAGCGAATGTTGTAAGGGTGTAAGTCAAAATTCTGTCCGTGTAACGCTACGCTATTTTTAATCATTGTAAGTTATGTTCAACCTTTTTAATTTAATGTCTCGTAGCTAAGTTATTATTATGCTTATTTAAAACGAAGTAATCATGATGTTGGGCTAATTACTAAAATTAGGTAATTGGGCTTTGTACCATAATTGGGGTTTGAACAAAAGAACGACACTTGTGAAAATTAGACTATGGGCTATTAATGGGCTTTATATTTGTTTAACTAAATGATAGTTTGTTAATTTTAATATAAAGATTTACAATTGGACGTCCCTATAAATAACCATATACACTCGATCGGACACGATGGGCGGGGTATTTATATGTACGAATAATCGTTCATTTAACCGGACACGGGAATGGATTAATAGTCTACGGAATTATTAAAACAGGGGTACAATTATGTACAAGGACACTTGGCGTAATTGATAACAAAGTATTAAAACCTTGGGTTATACGCAGTCGATAACCTGGTGTAATTATTAAACAAAGTAATAAAACCTTGTTACAGTTTAAGTCCCCAATTAGTTGGAATATTTAACTTCGGGCATAAGGATAATTTGACGAGGACACTCGCACTTTATATTTATGACTGATGGACTGTTATGGACAAAAACCAGACGGACATATTAAATAATCCAGGACAAAGGACAATTAACCCATGGGCATAAAACTAAAATCAACACGTCAAACATCATGATTACGGAAGTTTAAATAAGCATAATTATTTTATTTCATATTTAATTTTCTTTATTTTATATTTAATTGCACTTCTAATTATCGCACTTTTTTTTATTGTCATTGTATTTAATTGCACTTTTAATTAACGCACTTTTTAATTATTGTATTTTATTTCATCGCACTTTTATTTATCGCAATTTCATTATCGTTATTTACTTTACGCTTTAAATTAAGTTATATTTATTTAATATTTTACATTAGGTTTTAACTGCGACTAAAGTTTTAAAAATCGACAAACCGGTCATTAAACGGTAAAAACCCCCCTTTATAATAATAATATTACTTATTTATATATTTGTATTTTTATAAATTAAAACTAATATAGCGTTAAGCTTTGTTTAAAGATTTTCCCTGTGGAATGAACCGGACTTACTAAAAACTACACTAATGTACGATTAGGTACACTGCCTATAAGTGTTGTAGCAAGGTTTAAGTATATCCATTCTATAAATAAATAAATATCTTGTGTAAAATTGTATCGTATTTAAAAGTTTTTCCTAGTAAAATATAAGCTATTTCATATACACCTCGCATAACATCACATGCAGACACGGTCGAAGTCCAGACTTACTAATGCATCCTAACAACTATCAGTTAGACACACTCATGCAAGACCTGGTTCACTAGGACCAACGCTCTGATACCAACTGTGACGATCGCTCCAAATCCATATGGACGAACACGTCATTCATCGATTTCATTGAGAGGTATTTGACCTCCATATGATACGTTTTGTAAACATTGCATTCTTTTAAAAAGGCACACCATAAATGAATATTTAAATCAAAGGTTTTCGACATCTGATGATTTCTACATATAGACAATCACCGTAAATAATAGTTTACAATAATACTTCCGTTGACAATGCAGTCAAAATAAGATACATGGTGATGATTTGGTGAATGCAACGTTTCCTTGAAAAATATGTCATGTAAGACTCCATGCACATAGCTTGTCTAACACATAAGCAAACAGCGGAAGACTTCTAGGAAACCTGAGAATAAACATGCTAACAAGTGTCAACACAAAGGTTGGTGAGTTCATAGTTTTATAGTTTTATATAATCTGTATATAAAGGTGGATCACAAGATTTCAGTTGTTTCGTCCAGAAACGTTTATCAAAATATTCTACGAAATTGAACACTCTGGTAACTAAACTTTAATGTATATATAATAAGTACCCCTATTCTAACATACATGCAACCAACATGTACAATACACGCAAACCAACGTGTACTAAACTCAAATAGCATACGTCTGTTTTATAGTTCAGGCTAGGGTTTCTATACCTGGAACAGATGGGGATGTCAAGCCCTAGGGATTCATATACAACTATTCGCGCCCACCAGTTCTTATAACTGGCAGTTACTAGTTACCAAAGCTAAGGGATTTTAGGTTCAAACTCGGTGTAGAATTTAGTATGTACTTTTATCCATTGCATTTAAAATAAAGTGCATGTATTCTCAGCCCAAAATATAGATTGCAAAAGCAATTAAAAAGGGAGCAAATGAAACTCACCTTAGCATCACATAAAGTTGTTCATCGTAATGTGACCGAAACTCGGAATATCAAATAATCGTAGATCTCAACCTAGAGAACATATGTTGGTCAATAAATGTCTATCAAGCTAGGTCAGGTCATAGTGTATCACAATCCTAATGCTCGATATCGACATACAAAAGTTATCCAATGTTGTTTCAAAAAGTCAATTTTGACAATAGTTCAACAAACGAGACGTACCTTATATAAGGATTCATTTACTCGACTGGTAATATTTAAAAATCCATTTTATCAATCTTGTAAACAAGTTGTTTAAATCTTAATTGCAAATTCATAAACAATTCCAATTAACGTCAATTATAATTCAGTTGATCATATCTTTTAAATACGTTCATCGAAACTATTCGATGTCTAAATGAAAAGTCATTGATTTTTTACCAGCTTTCCAAAAACATGTATATCATATACCTTTTACCAGTAATTTATGTATTTAATTCGTGATTCATTATAAACTGTTTAGCGACGAAATTTAGCATACAAGCATGTATAAATATATATACTCGAGCACTAGACATGGATACACAATTAATATATAAAATATAAAATATGAGTGCTTACGTATCAGTATTGAGATTCAATATTGTAGGAAAGTACGTAGACGTAACGGAGATGATAAACACTAGGTTTGATTCACAAATATACCCCCTAACATTACCCATAACCTCCTTGGCAATAACCCATAATTTCCTTAGCTCTATCTCGCTTGAAAACCATTTTATGTATAACCTCGTCGTAGTATTTTATGTATAATATTAATTTATAATAATTCAATTAATAATAATAATAAGATTAATATTAATAATATTAATCTTAATAATAATAATATATAAATAATAATTGTAATATAAATAATAAATATAATAATACGGAGATAGATATATGTGAATATGTGTGTGTTTAATCGAGCAAAAATGAATTCAATTTATAGACCTTTCCTGAAATCTGACCCCATGTGATAGCATGGTTTTTAGGCATCAAGGCTATGCGATCGCATGGCCCTCTGATCCAGCTCACAAACTTTTGTTTTCTTGTTTGTCGACATATTTATTTATTAATATATAATATATATAATTTATATTAATTAATTATATATTATATTATATTCTCGTGCATAGTTGACTTGAAATTTTCATTCCGATGTCTCGTACGTTGTCACTCGACTTATGCCCCGGTTTCGGTTTCTCGAACGCATTTTCGTACGTTTAGAAAACTTGCATTTTACGTTTCGTGTCACGTACCTTTGTCAAAATATAGCCTTAAATTATCCCTAAACTATACCACTCAAAGTATATATTAAACTTTCGAGTGTTTTGGTCATTTACTTCTATAAATCATTGTCTCACTATTTGTTAATATATATATAATAACAATTCGTTTTATGACCAGTTTAATATTATATTTTATATATTTTCAATATTAATATATACGTTTTAAAATACATATCACAAGTTATTCATATATCTAATTCCAACAGTTAATATTCCTTATTATTGTATGTCTCCAAATTACGTTATTTAAACAAACACTTTACCATTTATTTCGAATATCGTTAAAAATGAACGATTTCCCAAATCAACGTGGACCTCACAACAGAGACTCGTAATAATATCATAATCTTTAAGGAACTCAATAAATATCTTTTAATTCAATCGTTTGGCATAATCTTTTAACTCCGTAGTTAAATATATCAATCAGATAATCAAATAAATAAGTTTAACGCACAGTATCATTTACATAACACTTTGTTACGTTTTCAAGTTATAGTACACATATCTATTTACACATAATAGTTCGTGAATCGTCGAGAACAGTCGAAGGGTAATTGAATAGTTTAAAATTTTGAGATTCATTTTCATAGACTTTGCTTATCGTGTCGGAAACGTTAAAGATTAAGTTTAAATTTGGTTAGAAATTTCCGGGTCATCACATTTACTGTTGAAGGTGTGAAGAATTTGATCAAAGGAACAAGTTGAAGAGGGCTTGACTTGGTGAACAAGTCGTAGAGAGCTTGACTTGGTGAAGAAGTCGTATGGAGCTTGACTTGGTGAACAAGTTGTAGGGAGCTTGACTTGGTGAACAAGTCGTAGAGATCTTGTTACCTTAATTAAATCTTCTAGTAGGAATGGAGTATGAAGCAAGTAATAGATATTTATGGAATGTCTTTTGCTTGAAGGACAAGTTTAACTTGGTGGACAAGTTTAACTCTTCCTATAAATTGTAACTCCTACCCTCATTGTAATGTGTGCACGAAATTAATAGAAGAAAGATATCTGGTTTGCGCCCGTGGAGTAAACCCTTCTCCGTGTTTTGGAGTTGGGATATAACCACGTTAAATACCCTGTTTCGTTTATGCATCTTTTTATTTATCGTTCTTGCTTTAGCTAAATCATTTGTCGTTGTGGGTTTGGTGATTTGCATGAATCACCGGTCTTGTTAGGGCCTACCAAATTCCTAACAAGTGGTATCAGAGCTTCAAGGTTCGAAGACGGGCACGATGGCAATTTGAAAGCAAGATATTCGATATGTTTGATGATTCGGGTGTTCATCAAGGTTAGATTAAACGACAGGGTTGTGTGTCTTGCAACTTGTGTCGAGATATCGAAGATTTATTGCTGACGACAAAGAAGAGATTTTCGGGAAGATCCGGGTATCGGATCTAAGTTATCATTCCTTGCGGTCCGGTTCGAGGGAATGATGAACTTTTCAAAATTCGGATTCCACTGCGCAGCTGGAGAAGAAAAATTACCGCGGGTTCGTTATCCTTTGGATCGGCTTGAACTTTTTACCGAAGGTGCTGGAGTCATAGATCTAGTAGCTGTAAAAATTTGAGGAAGATCGAACAGTTAGATCTTGCGATATAATTTTTCGAAGCTGCTGCCGTTCAGGTTTAACCTATTTTGTTTCGGAGCGGTTAGAGGAGAAAAATTACTACGGGTTCGTTAACCGTCGGATAGCCTTGAAAATTTTACTATAGATGTTAAACTCGTAGATCTAGTCATGGTCAAAATTTTGCAGTGATCGGACCGTTAGATCTTGAGTTATGTTTTTTCGAAGTTGCAGTCGTTCTGGTTTGGAGCTGCTGTAAGAGAAAATTTATAGAGGGTCCATCTACCGTTGGATCGAGGTGAAACTTGGATTTTAGGTTCCAGAGTTACTGATATAAGAGTGGTAAAAGTTTGGTGATGATCGGACCGTTGGATCTTGAGATACGATTTTTTTTAATGTTGCGGCAGTTTTATGAGAGAGTTCCGGTTTTGCTGTTGCGAGTGGCGAGATGATTTGTTTTGCGAATCTTCGGGCGATAAAGGCTGTGATTTTTCAGAGATGTGGCTTTGTTACAGGAGCCAAAATATATTCCGAATGTGATGGACGGCGTTGTGGGGCACCTCTCAGCGTGCGTACGTTCCCTTGGTAACGTTGAGTTGATCCTGAAGTCTTGTATCGAAATCTCACTGGTCCGCACACAGACAGTTGAGAGTTCTGTATGACGGCGGTAAAGATTGGGTCCGAACTATCGTTGGAAGGGAGACCCATATGGATTTGGGTTTTGAGGGGAGGTTTGTTATGGAGCAAACCAAAGTCATACATCGGATATGAGGTAGAAACAAATGTGTGCTTAAAAGGTGGTTTCTCTCTAGTTTTGGCGGTAAGGTAGCAAACACTGGGACAAATTGAAATTAGGAGTTATCGAGAAGGTTGGATACTCGCAGGTTGTAGTCTGGATGTGTGGATAGCGCAACGTGACATTTGCAGCATGTCGACGGTTGGCTTAACCCCTTGGTTGGCACACGCAGGTTGTGCATCCTCAGTGGATGAGTTGATCTTGGAGCCTTGTACCATAAGTAGACTTGATGTGGTCCCATTCAAGTTGTGTTCCAAGGTTGCGGCGTGTACTAAAGAAGGTTGGATCTTGACTATCATTAGAGGGATGCCGAGTTGAACTTGGGTTTGAGGGGAGGTTTGTTTGGATTGCAAACCAAAGTCCAACATCAGATTATTGAACGGGCCGACCAATGTATTGGTCGAATATTCCAGGGTATTTAGAGTATGTGGGCAGGGTTAGCTTCTCTCACTAAAGAAATTGGTTTGAAGTTGTCGGATAGGACGCGTTCGACTGTGGCTCGGGTTTGGGTGATGGTTTGTTCAACAAAGCGAGCAGTTTCTTATGGGTGACCAATTAGGAATCTTCAGGTGATGGTAGAAGTGGATAATCTTGTAAGTCCTGAAACTTGAGCTTTCTAGAGAGTGTCAGGAATTCGATGGGAGTTTAGTAACTGACGGAAGTACCGAGCTAGTGGGAGTTTGACGACTAGTGGGAGTTATGGAGACGATTATGCAACGTGGGTCTCTGGTATTCACATGATTAGTGCGTATAACACTAGGGTACTTGGATGCTGCAAACATACCCTCGAATGGCAAATAGATTTGCAACTGACCGGTGGAACAAACCAGATTCTTCTCGGATAGCCGCGGTTTTATTTCTTACTCGTACAGTAGGAGCGTGCTTGGGATGAGAAGATGGGGTTTGTGAAATTCATAGCTATGAGGAGGTCAGTGTACCAGCGAGAAAGCGAAAAAGTTCAAAGATGGTAGATTTCGAGGTTGTTCTCACTGGAGCCTTGATGAATAGTCTACAAAGAGGTCGTCTGTTGGGTTTTCTGATTGCTGGTAAAAGGAAATCATAGATAGACAAAGAGGTCGTCTGTTGGGTTTTCTGATTGCTGGTGATCATTGACATGTGTGTTCGGGATTGGACATGTCTAGAGTAATCAGTGAGGCGGTGAAGAATCCTATAATTGAAGAGTTGCATACTTCAATTGATCTTCTTGTGTAAGAAGATGGTGGTGCGAGAAACTGAGATGGCCCATGTTAGTAACTGGAGATCGGGTTGAAGCTTAGCGGTTTTGATGTCGAAAGACTTCCTTCCCTCTGGTGTGGAAGAGCGGCGTGACCCGGATGTTTGATTCCGGCGGTATCAAAAGTCGTAGCGGAGAGGAGATCGGGAGTTGCTCTGGGTGTTTGAACAACATTGACAGTTGAGGCGGTTATTGGTTTCTAGTTCCGACAAGTAGTGTTGAAGACCTTGTATCGAAAGTCTACTCATTCGACGTATGTGATGAGTGTGCGTGTCCCAAATGGAGTTTGGCGGTATAATGGTGGTTTGATGTTCTTGGTCAGAAATGGAGATTGATGATCGGGTTTGTTCAAAATCTTCAAGTGAGAGATTGTTGAGTAGTGAAGAGTTTGCTCAAAGTCTTCAAGTGGGAGATTGTTGAAGGTGAGAAGAATTTGATCAAAGGAACAAGTTGAAGAGAGCTTGACTTGGTGAACAAGTCGTAGAGAGCTTGACTTGGTGAACAAGTTGTAGGGAGCTTGACTTGGTGAACAAGTCGTAGAGATCTTATTACCTTAATTAAATCTTCTAGTAGGAATGAAGTATGAAGCAAGTAATAGATATTTATGAAATGTCTTTTGCTTGAAGGACAAGTTTAACTTGGTGGACAAGTTTAACTCTTCCTATAAATTGTAACCCCTAGCCTCATTGTAATGTATGCACGAAATTAATATAAGAAAGATCTCTGGTTTGCGCCCGTGGAGTAAATCATTCTCCGTGTTTTGAAGTTGGGATATAACCACGTTAAATACCCTGTGTCGTTGCATATTTTTATTTATCGTTCTTGCTTTAGCTAAATCGTTTGTCGTTGTGGGTTTGGTGATTTGCATGAATCACCGGTCTTGTTAGGGCCTACCGAATTCGTAACATTTACCAGAATATATATGGTCAACGACATTCAGAAACATAGATGCACAATGTGAAAACTTGCCCGTTCCATTGGAAAACGGATAAAAACACTAAAAACGGACGAAGAACTACGATGACAACAGTCCAATCAATAATGTAGAGAATTTTGTTGAACAAGCTATTAATAAAAGTTGTGACTAATCCTTCTTAGAATTTTTAAAACTAAATTTTATGTTAAAAGTAGAAACTCCGTGTTAATAAAAAGGTGGTATCGTAATGTTCCTTTTAACCAAAAGTTGAGGGTTCAAGTCCCGTTGTGGATATATTTCGTAGATTATTTGTAAATATTTGTGTAAAGTGTGTGAGTTTGTATTTAAAAAAAAAAAAAGATACTCCGTGTTTGATCAGTCATAGTGCAAAAAGACAATAATAGCCATTTTGTATTGTCACATGAGTAACTTAACTGTTGAGGACTAACCAGCCATTAAGTGTGGGACTATCCGTGTACATTTTTTAAAAACATGGGATCAACAATGATCAGTTTAAACTTATAGTCCCAAATTGATTTTTGATACAAACTTTTGGGACCAATCATGAAATTTTTGAAATACTCCCTCTATGAACTTATCAAACGTACTTTAGAGCATACGGCGTTCAAGGATTTTCTCACCGTCATTTGAAAATTGATTGAGGGTACACGACCCCCCCCCCCCCCCCCCCCTCAGTGTCCATTTCACCATTTGCTTCCCACTGTTCATCCATCGATGGTGGGTTTGTGAGTTTTTTTTATTTTTCTATTTTATTATTGGTTCACATCACTGAAATGGACACCGAAATGGACACCGAACGACACCCACACTTTAATCAATTTCAAGGTCTATTTTCGACCTTGAAATGGACATCAAAAAATGGACACGGACACCTTGTGCTCTTAGGAGTTTACTAATTATATACTCCGTAGTTATTTTTTACTTATATATATTAAAATATAATATATTATATATTATAATATATATAATACTCCTTCCCATATTAATAGTTCACAGTCAAAAATACTCAGTTTTTAGAAAAAGTGACTATCACAGATACTTTTTCTTTACTTACAGTTTTACCTATTAATTTTTACATATATTTTTTATTTTATATGCAAATAATGAGGACGTAAAAGAAATTCACTTTATTATTCTTATCTATTTATGAAAATTGACTATTAATTTAAGACAACAAGAAAAAAATACAAAACTATCAAGATGAGAATGAGGGAGTATAATAATATATAATTTTAAAATAAATAAAAATATTAACACAAATTAAACCGGAATAGATGGTAGTACAATTTTGCAATTAGTTGCCATTTCAACGTAGATATAAGAGCTCTGGGTTTCGTGCCCGTCCTTCAGCATTTGGCTACATCGACAGCGAGGACGGCTTGTAAATCGACATTTGGCCGACGTTGGTCACCAGCGTCGGTGAGCCAGTGTCACCATCTCAACCGTGAATTTTTTTATTTTTGAATGACTTTTTCCATTTAATTCAAATGCAAGTGCTAGTTTCAAGTATTTAATATATCATTGAATTCAATTATTAATTATTTATTATATATAAATAGACTAAATCACCCAAATCGTCCTTGTGTTTATGGTTTTTTGATCAAATCGTCCTCGTATTAACAAAACTGCATAAATCATCTTTAAATACAAAATAACGTTCCAAATTAGTCCCTGAGTTAATAACTTCGGTTAAATTAGCCGTTAACTTGAACAATAACATGGACTATGGATGTTATTTAAATAATCCTTAAATTCTTATAATGTTTATATTTTTATTTTAAAAGAATAACACGTAGTTGGTGCATCTGTAGCTCAAACACTAGGATTTTAGTAAACCTCTTTTATGTTAGATGAACATATCGTTGGGAAGTAAACAAAAAGAAGTTCATCACCATGGTCGGAGTTCTGGTTACGACATCATATATGGCCGGAGATGACCACCAGCGTCGCCGAAACACAATATCGGATGACCACCCACGACATCAGATCTGGCCGGAGATGACCATCTCCTTCACCACCATCTTTACCTTTCGCTTGTTCTGGATCCTCACCAACTCCTTCACCACTATCCTTACCTTTCGATTTCAGTTTCGCAGCCACCAACGTCGAACCTGCTCTGCCGTCGTCACCGCATTCCCGGATCGATAAACACCGTTAGCGGCGGTTCAACATAGCACGACACCCACCACTTATTCATTACGAATCCATCACCTCCACCCCACCACTGTCGAAGATGACTTTGGTAAGAAGAACACGACGACCATGGTAAATTTATACTCCGTAGATCTGAGTTTCAGTACTGGAAACTTGTAAAAAGATTGGGGGTGATTGTATGTTTGGATGCTAGAGAGGAAACTTGTCAATCTTAGTTACAATAATGGAAACTTGACGAGAAATCCATTGTGATTTGAGTGTGTGTTATTTCACGTTTCTGTGAAGATTTTGAGTTTTAGAGAGAGATTGAAGTGATGGTGTGTTGGTAGTACTACAAGATTAAAAGTAGGTTCTTTCATCTGATTTATTACAGCTTGATTTTTAATTTTTTATATAATAAAGATTTTTGGGTATTTTATTTTTATGTTACATCCATAGTCCATGTTATTGTTGAGGTTAACGGTCAATTTAATAGAAGTTTAACCAGGGACTAATTTGTGACATTATTTTACATTTAAGGATGATTTATGTAGTTTTGTTAACACATGAATGATTTGGACAAAAAATCATAAACACAAGGACGATTTGAGCAATTTAGTCTATGTAAATACTACCTATATATACAAATTCGCCATACACAACTATAACTTCATCTTTCTCATTGCAATCTATATACAAATACATAAATTTTAAAAATGTCCAACAACCCAAATAATCAAAACCCTTCATTCAACCCAAGTAATCAAAGCTCTCCATACAAGCCTTCAATGGAATTGGTCGACGTTTAATCAAGCTCATTCGTTTTCAAGTACACCTAATTCATTTGGTGGTGTTCCGTGGCAAGTTAATGTACACGATGAACAAAGTTCACCTGAAGATATGAACACATTTATGTTACGGAAGAATCGAGCCGACAATCAATCACTACCTCAACTTCAATTCAGAAGAGAATCAACCCCACATGTTCGAAGACGGGGTTGAAACGCCTACATAGAAGAAAAAAGAAAGATAAAAGGATACAAAAAGTTGGTGAAGCGTCAAGAGCGAAACCAAGGGTCGTTCAACAAAGTTGGTATGAACAAAATGAGTTACGTCTGGCCGAAAGTTGGGTCATGGTTTTGGAAAATTTGTGTTTCGGAAACTATAAATCTGGTATATATATACCCACACACACACGATGTATATATATATATATATATATATATATATATATACACACACACACCCCATCAATCCATTAAATTATGTCGTTGTAACTAATTCAAATTGATTTGGTTTAGGAGCATTGTTTTGGTATCAGGTTCTTGAAGAATACCACAAACGCAATCCAATTTATAAGCATACGAAAGATTTGTTATCTTGGAAATGAACAATATTGAATGCTGATTGTCAAAAAAAAAAAAAAAAAAAAAAAAAAAAAAAAAAAAAAAAAAACTTTATATCGATTGAAGTGTGATTAGAAGAGTGGAGAAAATGATAGCGATTTTTAAAATTCATTGTGAAGAAGTTTATTGCGATGAGGTGAAGAGGGGTTTTGCAAGTTATAAAGCTTTGCATTTTCTGAAGGCAAGGTATAAATGGTTACATCCCAATCCGGTTGTTATTGGTCGGTGAAATGCAAGGTTCCGACCGGCTATTGAGGAAGAAGAGCAAGTTGATTTGATTGACTTGAATAAAGACGGTGAAGAAAGACAAGAAGAAGAAACCGAAGAACCAAACCCAAATGAAAAATTATTCTAACACGATCATTTGAGGCGTTCACCCGGAAAGCCAAGGAAGTCAAGGAAAGTTAGGTCGGAAGGTGGGCCATCTGACAGTTCTTCTCGTCAGCCGATGCGAAGGTTAAACAAGATTTTAGCAGGGTAAGTGAACAAAAAACATCGTACTAATTTAATAGGAAAGTTGAAGCACAAACGAGGGCATTGGCGATTGATTTGGATGGGGAGGACATATAGTTGATCAGGTTGCAAAAGGAGGCGATCGAGTGTGAGATGCAAAGTCGTGTGGTCGTGACGATTGAAGAACCCGTACGTGTTGCTGAAACCGATGAATCATCGGGTTAATGGTTTTATTAATTTAAAAACAATCGTATGTGTTACTTTTTTTTATTTAATTTGAAGTATGTATTTTTTTTTATTAATGTAATGGTCTATTTAGTTATTTATATTTAAAGTAAATTAAAATATTTGTAATTAAAAATAATAAAAATAAAAATGGACACTAAACGACACTTCATGTTTCTCTCATCAGTTACTTTCAGTGTCTCAAATGGACATTGAACGACAACTCATGCTCTAAGTAGTGTGGGACTATGGGTGTCTATAGCATGATGACACAATTTACCGATAAAGATAATTAATTTGAGAGGATAGAGATAATCAATTTGAGAGGACAAACTTGACCACTTTGAACCTTGAGACCACTCTCAATTATGACATATTTTCTATTTAGGACTAAGTGTCATATCAGCGTCACATCAACACTTTCTTACCATGACTAACTCATGAGTAAACACTCCCAACTACGAAACATTATTTCATAAAAATTCAGACTCACTATATTAATTAATTAAACAAGTTACGAGCATTTGAGCTAAAAGCACAACCTATTTATTCAAACGTCTATCTTGAATTGTGTTGTTTGAAGATAATAAGCTGAACGAATGAGGGAGGGATGAAGGAGGGCAAATGTCTCTCATCAAAGCCCTCATAGTCCTTGAGCAGGGCGATGAGCACGGTGTAATCGTTGGGAACAGTCTCTGATCGTGATGTTGCGGTAAATGTAGCAATTTTTGGCATAAAGTGGTTTTTGACTGTAATGTGGCAATGTAATGGAGTGAATGTAAATAATGGTGAGTATTAAATTTAAGTAAGTGAAAATGTTTCGAGTAATGTAATAAAATATGATTGAGCGTTTGCTGGGAGAATAATAAATTATATAATATAAATAAAGAAGTGTTAAATTCTTATTAGTTGAAAAATAAACAAACGATTAAAAAAAAATTCCGTCAAGTCCCTGACGGACGCCCTTACGGCGTCAGTCCTGACACCTTGTTAATTGTGTTAACCTGTGTTAGTTTTGTGCCTTTGTCCACGGTATGCCATTCCATATTACGCCATTTAACAGTTGTCTAACCTCCACCAAAGAAGTAGTAAAACAATTTGCCACCACTCTTTATCGATACATTAAAATAAAGCGTACATACACATGAACACGCACGTTAGAATAAAATACATGGGCGTGAGTGTGTAACATCTTACGGAGTAATTAATATGATTACTCGGAATTTTGTCTATCTAGACATTATTATTACACTGCTGATTACTCGGAATTTTGTCTATTTAGACATTATTATTACACTACCACAGTAGATACTATGCTAACAGAATAGAGCATATATGGTCTTTTTATTTATGCTAATTCTATCAAAGTCTAAACTGATCAAAAGGTTTTATGCATAATCTAGTTCTAATTTCAAGCAGACCGAAATGTGTCGTCGACAAAGTAAACCACTACCAAAGAGAGTGGATAGAGAGGGAAGGCGATTAGCAATGTCCAGTTTGGAAACTTGGATAGGAAACTTGCGAGAAGTCCCATTATGATGCATACGATCACCACAACTAAAACCTCGGCCGAAAAATGCCATGTCAAACCACGGAAGTATATAACCGATACAAGAACTATAAAACCCTGGATGTTGTTCATGAACACTTTATGGTATATCTGCATTTTAACAAACTTGAATATGTTAGCTAGTAACACTCGTGTACAACTACGTGTAAAAGATATAATTAAATCAGAGGTGACAATTATGAGCGATAAGATTTTTGTGTTAAGGATATAGGGAGGGTGAATATTTTTACTCTGTTGTATGTTGCCTAATCGAATTATTGTTACCGGAACTCAGCCCACATGCTAAGTATATATGAATATGAATGTGTAATAGAGGGACGAACCTCTGAGAAAGTTAAGGATGTTGTTTGATGTCTCTTCTGACTTGCAGCTCTAATGGCTGCAATGGCTGTTCTAGCGTTTGTAGCCAACGGAACTAAAATGAACGAAACATAAAAAGTCTCTATATGTACAGATTCTGAAAATTCCCGAACACTTTCCACCAGTGGCTCTGCCAAGAATGTTAGGATAAAGATTCCGACTAACAATAGCGCTATTGCTTTAAACTTTTCCTCCGCTTTTGCTTTTGCCTCAGCTCGCTGGTACCTATCTGTTTCCTACACACACAAAATAAAACAAATAAGTAAATACAAGCTGGATCTTAATACAATATAGAAGAAAGCAGCATTCATGAAGTTGTGATTATGGTATTTTCTTACTCGGTTATTGTTCTGCAACTGCTTTTGTTGGTTACGAGAAGCTACAAGATCCATCTCTTTTAACCATTTTGTAACACCAGATTTGAATTCTTGTTTATCAATGCCTCCATCTCCATCGATGTCTAAATGTCTCATTATGATCTCTGCTACCTCGTCATCCATTAGTATCTCATCGTAGTTGACTTCCATAATGAAGTTTTTCAGTTCATTTCGTGTAATAGAACCATTGTGGTTGGAATCAATACGTTCAAAGAATCTATAAAAGTAACACAAATTTTAAACCCAATGATTCGATATCTAATATGCATACAAAAGTTGTTCTGTTTCACCTATTTATTGCAGATTCATCTCGTGCTCCGTCTTCTTTAAGCAATTTCTGTCCTGAAGCTCGTTCCATCATTATGGATAATAATTCGATTAATTTGTTTTTGTCTTCAAGTAACAGTTCTGCAACCTTATAAACTCAAACGGAAAACAATCACATATTGGAACAATTAGTGAAGAAAAATAGCCCATCTAAGTTTCAAAATTAGCCCGACCCGACCCATTTGACTCATCTAAAATATCTGACTTGTTTGACCCGTGACCCGTTTGACCCATTACCCAATCCGTCCCAACCTCACCCATATGGACCCATTAAAATATAACTCGTTTGACCCATGACCCATTTCAACCCAAAACCGTTTTGACCCATTACCCCAACTGACTCAATCTGACCCGTTTGTCGAGTATATAATAACCTGATTGTATTCAGTCCCTGATTTATCCAACGAATATGGATCATCCATCAACTGTCTTGTGACATCAAACCATTTTTGAAATATATCATAGAATTCATCCCGAGTCAACATTTTTTTATCGTTTGCCTTGGGATATTTCATCATTTTCTCCATCTCTTTTTGCCTAAGCATGAGATGTTTTTCCCTATCCAACATAAGTGATTGCACTTGATAAAAAGGTACATGTAGTTCAACTTTTCTTTCAACTTCTGCATACTCTAGTCTTCTTATCTGAATTCGAGGATCAAAACGCTGCCAATAGATGATGCCAAAGAAATCCAAATCAAGAAAGATGAGTATGACAATTTTATAACCTTATTGTAAAGGTTGGTGATATATCCATCATCATTTATTGATATATCCACTATGAATATACATTAACATGTTGTACTGTACAGTACAGTCTAGTATGTTAATGCACAGTTATGATGGATATATATAATAAAAGATGGTGGATATATAAGGAAATCGATACTGATGTTATGTATACCTGATAGTAGAAGTACGCAAGTAAGCAAATAACGGAAACACAAAGTGACACAAGGACAACGTTCTTGTATGCTTGACTAGAATACGATATCCCAAATACACTCGGTAATAAGATGACTGCTAGTGGTATCAGTGAAAAGAACATAACTTTGGCATGATAACTGGTTTCTGCATCTGTAACAACACCAGAACCTGTAAAAAAAATGCATATTTATCTTTGGCATTTTTGAGGTTGATAATAATCTATAGAGATGAAAAAACACAAACCGGTTAGTATTTGTATTCCTTTGTTTTTGGGTTTAGAACCAGGTTTTATGTAGAACTTTGTTCGGCCACATATAAAGCATACTCCCCATAAAACTGTGAGAAGTAATATTGAGGATCCAGCTAGCAACCCAGCACCCGTTACGACATAATCTTGAGCTTTTTCTTTACTACTCGAAAGTCCAGATGCTACAATCAGACAATCACCAATATAAATGTGAGTAAATAGTGTTTTTTCCCCACAACACCTGTTTTTATTAGTTGTGAGGTTGATAATGTTACTAAAAGCCGAAAAACAGTCATAACTAATCATCGAAAAATCTTTTCTCAGCTTGAATCTTGAATAAGATTATTATGTGTATAGACAAGGAAAAGACCATATTTTATCTTATCTTATCTTATCTTATTATACAATAAAACAAAAACCAAAATATATGAACAAAAACATAAGAAAATAAAACATGTCTAAAACTTAAAGGATGTTTTTCACAACAGCCCTTAGGGTCGTTAACATGCTTACAAGTGTTGTACATAGCGGTTAATTATTAAAGGAGACAGTAATTCAGGTGTACAACACTTTTAAGCGTGTTAGCGACGCCCTTAGAGTTGTCTTAGAAAAATCCCAACTTAAATTATCCTTTTATATGAAATATAACCTTGACATAGTACTTCTTATTATTGTATTAGTAAACACTAACAGTTCCATTATCTCTTGTATAAAGTTGGGGAAAAATTGTCCTATTTCTAAAAGAAACAACAAAATAAGACATGTTCCCAATATATACATCAGTTAATTTTATATGGAATTTGATACAAAAAAAACGAGTAAACTGAGTTAGAAATTTAATAAAGAGAACATAAGCGCATATACGTACCAAGAAGAATCAGAGAATCAGGAAGCGAATCAAGTAGCTGAAAAACACTTGCACCAAAAAAGTTATTGCCAAGAACACCAAATATCCGCCCATCGCCGCCCGCATATGATTCTCCATGATACAACAAGTATTCATATACCACTATCAGAAACAGATGACCTGGCAGATTACTTGAACATGGCAAAAATCCGTACATTTGTTCACATTTCTCTTCTGAACCTTCTGATTCTTGTAGACGCAGAAACGATTCCTTGTTACCATTAATATCAATGTTATTGCTAAGACCATCTGAAACCTGTTCCACGGTTTCATACTGCAATGAACGCCCGTTTACGTTCCAAACAAACAGGAAAACAATGAAAGTAATTGAATATGCATTCCTTGCACTCAGATTCTTCATTTTGCAAGTCAAAATATTTATTATTAATGTATTGATAATGTTAATGCAGGGTTTTGGTTATGAGGGGGTTTGGGAGGATAAGCAAATTTTCTTTACCACTTCTTTTTGTAGAATCCTAGATATTTAGAAACATACTAAGCTAAAGAACAAAACTTAGTTCTTGTCCTTAAGATTGAACTGTTTTTTAGTGTCATTTTACTTAAGAGGGAAAAAGAAAAAAGAAGAATGGGTAAAAACTAGATTATAAATTTTTTTTTTTTTTTTTTTTTTTTTTTTTTTCCTGTTTCCTTCTCTACTTGCAGAACTATATTTTAATCTCCGGTAATATGGGTTGCTGACAGTCAATTAACAATTGTTTTCGGTAATCTATGATTTTGTTGGATGTTTACATTTTTGAAAACAACACTCGCACACCTATATGATATTTTTAGGAGGTGATATTTCTACTACTCTCTATTATTTTTATAGATTCGGAGTTGTACAGTACAATCTATTAATGCACACGTATGTCTATATTTTTAATATGATAATCCGGGTGATTTGTATAATACTATTGATTTCCCCCTAAACTTTTCCTGTTGATAGTCCCTGGTATATGCATCTCAAACATTTGAAGCTGAGACCTATCATGTGGAAGTTTTGACATAAAATATGCGCATGTTCAATCTCCACTCGTGACAAAAATTTACAACTCTTGTGACAGTGGGATGATGATTGTTCTTATTACATGTGTGAGACTCGTTGGAGGTACTTTTCCGGCATCCGACTCTTTCGGGGTGGGTCTGGTGGGTTTTCAAAGGAAACACAGGGCCAGGGTGTCCTTGACAGACGTACACCTTTTGACATATATGCATGTTAAACTGATATAGTCCCTTGCACTGACGGTCGTCAATTTCATTCGTTAAGTCCTATCATGTGCGAATCACGTGAGAGGTAAAATTGACAATTTCTTCTTTATCTCCTTTATTAACTCGTATTTCATTTTCCTGTTATCATTTCAAGCATACAGGAAACCTTAAATTCTTCAATTCGAACGATTTACGGTTCGTTATTGTTGAATTGACCATAATAAATTGCATTTGGGGTAGACGCACTTCAGTTCCTACATCTAGGACCCCTAGAACTCAGTTTGATGTTTTTTACAGTTGTCCAATGAAGGTACTTAATAAGCCAACTTAAGGTAATTCTTTATTTTTTGATGTTAGTGTTAAACCGACTTTCGTTGTTTTTAACTTTTCAGTAGTTCGGCTGTAGATTTTTTCGTTTGGTTAGATCCACCAACGTGTCCCCAATCTATGAACATGATTCCCGGATTATTGAGTTAAAAACATGCTTGAATCTTTTTTTTTTTTTTGAAAGGCAAAAAAACATGCTTGAATCTAAAGTAAGAAAATGGAAAAAGGAAAACAAGGATGTTGAACATGTTACTATGTAATATCAATATGTACTTGAGTTGCATTTGTTACGTATGTTCGTGTACTACAGTAGGTTGAAGTTAATAGCAAATCAAAAATGAAATCATACGGAGTACTTTCATAACATTGTAGATGCATCCTGCACGAGGTGAAGTCAGGAATTACAGATGAGGGTGGCTTATTCGATAATCAGATAATTACAAAAATTTGTTTCATTTAATTTTAGACAATATTAAAACTGGGCCATTTAATTTTAGACAATATTATATTTAAAATTGAAAGATAGGCTTACAATTATTTGTGCATAAAAATACAATTAAAACATTGGTCTCTATTGGGCCTTTGGGGGGCTGAGCACCACCCAGTCCCCTCGTCTCCGCCCCTGAAATTTTCCAGCATACATGTATTTTACTCCAAATAACTACTACGCCAATTAAACTAAATAATAATAAATAAATAAAATTCATTGTTTAGAAAAAAATGGAAAAAGAATAAAAAGTAAAATATGAAAATGAATATTGATTGAATTAACGCGTCCCCGGCGCCTATCTCGTGAATCTTGTCAACACGATCTCTCATTGATCGCCCCATAAACATAAACATAAACCCCCACTCACAAACTCAATTCAATTCAATTCAATTTTATCTATTTTCCCCTATTTTTTTATATCAATTCTTATCCAATCCAATGGCGGCTTACAGAGCCGACGATGACTACGATTACCTTTTTAAATTAGTTCTCATCGGTGATTCAGGTGTTGGCAAATCAAATTTACTTTCTAGATTTGCTAAAAATGAGTTCAATCTCGAATCTAAGTCAACCATCGGCGTTGAATTCGCTACCAGATCCATTCGTGTTGATGATAAAATTGTTAAAGCTCAGATTTGGGATACTGCTGGTCAAGAAAGGTTTTTTTTCCTCTTTAATTCTGTTATAATTTTGAATTTATTTCTTAGAAATGAAACTGCAGGTTCAATTACTGTTTGTATACACGTTAAGATCTCGATCTACGGTAACTGATATTTTCTAGGGTTTATATTGTTATTGTGGTGATCTCGGGGGTTAATTGGTGTAAATTGTGCATTTGAAATGATTGATACAGCTCCAATTATGCTTTTGTGAAAAATAAATGTGTTATCATTTCAGTATGGGTAGTTGTTACCTCAAAAATGAAGTGATATTTTGATTTTCGGCTGGCTCGGGTTACAAGTCTAGGTTACAGGGTTACCTGCCATGATTACCGAACACCTGGACTCGTTTACGTTTGTACAATTCAAGTTATAATAAGATATATTATTTGTATAAATATAATGTTTTAAGGATTTATTTGTCTCGGGTGGCGATTCTTTGGTAACTCGCATTACACATGAGTGTGATCGGTTTTACGTCACACATCCTTAAATAGAACCGAGCATGTGTGAATTTGGGACAGAATAAATAGAGGAGTATTCTTAAAGCAGAAGAGTAGTATATTGTTTGATCATTCAGTCCTCCTTAAACCTTCTTGATGACGCCTATTTTTATAGCTTGGTCATGACCTTCATGTACTTGAGATAAGCAACATAATCTCATTTTACTTTTAGATTTGTTCGTCTCTAATTAATTTTTTTCTGCGCAATTGATTTGCCTAATGTTTAGGCAGAGACGTTTTTGAGCATGTGTAATCCAACAGGGTCTAAAATTTTGTAAGAGCGCAAAATTTTGAAAAACCTTTATAATAATCTATTCATTTATATATTTTTTCGTAATCATATCAAGAAAATTAGACTATCAAACAATTTAATCTCACTAGATTAATCTTTTGCATTTTTATACATCACTCTTATAAAGTATAGTTTAAGTACGGTCATGTGATTAGGTCATGTGAAAAGTGAGTCCAAGCTTTACCACTTTTCATGGGGTCATAGAAAAGGTTTAGCATATTTTGTCATGAAAAGAGTTTGTATTTTCTATATGGTTTGATTAATATTTAATATCCACATAGAACACACCTTATTAAGGCCTCTGGTTCATGTCTACCGATACTAACATAAGGTCTTGCCAAAAGTGTGCCAACCAAGGATTTAAGTGATCTCCAAATATAGTAAGATACTAGTAAAATGTTTCTTTATTCAGTAAGGACAAACATGTAATTATAGTAAGATACAATGTTTCTTTATTCAGTAAGGACAAACACGTAAGTAATAAGGCCATACACCACCTGACTTAATTATAGGTATTCATAATATTTTGTAGTAAATGCATGAATTGTTTGTCTGAACTATATTGGAAGTTAGAGAACTGATTGCTCTAGCATACGATAGAACTTACTTGTGATTGATAAAAGTTATAGCTTCTATGCAATTCACCTAGTTAAGTTGTTTTAGTTTCAGTTGAACTGCAACCATTATGCTACAATGTAAACCCATTTGGACCCATTTGGGTCTTCAAGTAAACCCAATGGACCCATTTTTGAAGCTTTGGGTCTTATTTGCCAGGTCTATGCTACATTTTATATTCTATACTACTATAGTGCCTTTAATACTTAATATGCTAACCAAAACCATATTATCACAACAATAATCTAAATTACTGAAAAATAAGCTTTAGCCTTAAGGAGATTTTATGCATCAAAAGTACAATATGGGCGACTTTAAACCTGTTCATCCCGTTTCCTTATTAGGCATTTGTTTGCAAAATTTCATCTTTTTAAGTCTAACCTTAATGTCTTCTCTTGTTTAACATAAGGTACCGTGCAATTACAAGTGCATACTACAGAGGGGCCGTTGGTGCTTTACTTGTGTACGATACATCTCGCCACGTCACCTTTGAGAACGTTGAGAGATGGTTGAAAGAGCTACGAGATCACACCGACTCCAACATTGTAATCATGTTAGTAGGAAACAAGGCCGACTTGCGCCACTTGCGTGCTGTTCCTACAGAGGAGGCAAAAACATTTGCGGAAAAGGAAAACACATATTTTATGGAGACATCAGCTCTGGAGGCTTTGAACGTTGAAACCGCTTTCACCGAAGTCCTTACGCAAATATATCACGTTGTTAGCCGAAAAGCACTTGATGCGGCTAATGACTCTTCGGCTTTGCCTAAAGGACAAACTATTAATGTCGGATCAAAGGATGATGTCTCTGCTGTTAAGAATGCTGGTTGTTGTTCTGCTTAACAAGAGTAAGTATTCAAATACTCTTCTATTACTCGAATCTTGTAATTGTTAAAATGCAGTAGATTGATTGTGTATAACGTATGTGTCGGAATGTTTTTTCCAGGATCGGGGACGGTTTGCGTGAAGTAAATTTGAATGTTGGGGAAATGAGTTTGAGCCTGCAAGTTGATTGACACCAGTATAAATTTTAAACGATAGTCTGGATTCTAGAAGGCGATTCGATGATTGAACTGAGAATGATCCTGCAAGGGTCTAAGACTCTTTTAAGTAACATGTGATGATTTTTACGAATTTTTTTTGTGTAATATTTAAGAGATTGTTTGTTTGACATTCAATGAGTCGCTGAATTATTTCATCATTTGTTAGCCTTTTTATTCATACTAGTAGATGCTGAATTGTCTTTAAAGGTTCTCCTAAAGGTTCTCTTATACAAGGAGTTAATTTTTTTGAGTTACTAATTTGTTGCATCATATGTATACCTGGCAATCAGCTTGGGACGAGTTTGGGTCAAATTCAAACGGGTTCCGTCGAACTCAAAAGGGTTTTGGTCCAAACGAGTTGAACCCTAAGGGGTCGTTTTTTAACGGGTCCAAACAGGTTGAACCCAGTTGGGCCGGGGTTGGGTGGAGACCCAATTTTTGCCTATAATTTTTTAGAATTAGATATAAAACTTACAATGAGCATAACAGAAAACTAAATTTGAAAATTGAGATTGAAATGCCAAAATAAAAACTATAAAACTAACAAGTAAACTCTGAAAGCGAAAACTAAAACGGGGAACTAAAAACTGAAATTGACGCACAAAACTGAAAGCTGGAGCTAAAACGCGAAACTGAAAACTTAAAATTGATAACTGAAATGTGAAACCAAAATTGAAACGTGAAACTAAAACGCGAAACTTAAAACTGAAACTAAAACGCGAAACTTAAAACTGAAACTAAAACGCGAAACTTAAAACTGAAACTAAACGCGAAACTTAAAACTCGAACCTTGAAACTGAAACTCGAAACGCATAACTGGAACTAAAATGTGAAAAACTTGAAACGCGAAACTCGAATACGCAAAACTGAAATTGAAATGCAAAACTAAAAAATGAAAATGAAACTCATAACCGATAATGTTAAAACCTTCAAGGCGAAGATTCATTAGTTAAATCCGGTTAGGATTGCATTGCCGAACATCACTAAAGAACTTCTCAATCCCATTTATTACATTATATATAAAAATTTAAAATACAATTTAATCAATGGAGTATAAATTTGAACTGTAAAACACACGACTTGCTGCAAAAAGCCAATCACCATTTGATCTTATCTTATGTATATTAAGATGTCCAGGAGAATATACTTGTAATACAGAATCAACTAAATAAACAAAAAGACAAGTTTGCATCATCTAAAACTAACCATATGTACAAAATCACCAGCATCCACATGAATGTTTAAGTTATATGTACCAACATACAAAAACACACCAACCCCATTGTTAAATATCACCAATCACTTTGTTCAGTGAGCTGGTCGGCAAAAAAAAAAAGTCTATACAAAAACGGTTTTAAACAACATACCGCGTTTTAAATGGTTATCGGCAGCTGCAACCCCCAAAATGACATCAAACTTTAATATTTACAAAATTCTATAACAGATAAAATATACTGTCTGTTTAGGTAAGCGCTATCGATTTGCAAATGGGGCAGTTGTTCTTCACAGTCAACCACTTTTTGATACATTCTTCATGGTACTCATGCCAACAATCCAACATTCCTATCTTTTCTTGATCCTCAAATTCCATCTGCATAAAACCAAATCAACATCATCCAGTTAGTATACAAATGGGTTATTTAAATTGCCGTGTAAAACCAAATCAACACACTGAAAACTTTGATCAGTTCCTATATATGATAATGACAATAAATGGAAGTTTTCATATTCAAGATAGTAATTTAAAATCTTGATATGCTTAATTAACAAGACTTGCAAAGATACGAGTACCTGACATATTACACATAAATTAGGTTCTTCAACAGCAAGGTCTACATCTTCAAGATTAAAAAATGTTCTTATCCTTAGATGATCAGAAATGAAATCATCTGTTAAGCCTGAATCAACGCTGCCAATCTGTTCACTTAATGCAAGAAGCTCCTGCATATAAAGAAAACGCGACAAAAAAAATTATGATTGTAAAAGAAGAAATAAACCAAAATAGCTAAAAAGGACCATCGTTGATATAATGCTAATGTATAAATAATCAGGTCAACTAGTGATAGTATAGAAACATATAGAAAGATGTTTATCGAAAAGGACAGAGAAAAAAAGGTGATAGGTAATAATTCACATGATAACGCAAAACCTAATTGTGAGATTAATAAGCTTTCTTTAATGCATACATGTAGGTAAAAAAAACCATGAAAGTTGGGTAATCATTCTACCTGTAAAATCTAAATTCAGTTATTCTTTCACAGTAACCCGAGAACAACGTTTTTATATATTTTTCGAGCTCCGGCCAAAGTACATTACTACATTATAATAAATGAATCTCTAATATCTCTAACATTTAACTCAATAACAATTAACACCCTTAATACCAGTTGTTTAAGTGGAGAGAGTAAACAAAGTGATTCTTTGCTACTTTCCACATAAGGCATGTAGTCTATATTCAAGCACATATTGTCACGATGATCATCTATTCGACTTCGTGGTGTGCGTGTGTGTGTGTGTGTGTGTGTGTGTGTGTGTTACAGTGTGATTTGTGGGTGTGTGTGCGTGTGTAAAGAGAGAGAGAGATAAAAGATTACTTCTTGAGGAAGAACTCTCATATGATGACCAAAGCCATGATGCCATAAAGTAAAGCCGATCGTCTGCGCCCGGTAATAAGCCTCATAGTCCCTAATGCCCGGTGGTGGTGGGGGTATGGGCAACGAACTAAGCGCTGAATTAATAGCAGCGTTCTGAATAGGATTTGGATTTAGGGTTCCAGTATGATTCCTATGCGAAGTTGATGTCGAGGGCAAATGAATGTCCATGTTTTGGAGATGCACTGGCGGCAAAGGTGGTGGTGGGGGTGGATGATAAACATTGTGGGACCCATGTGGGGGTCTAATAGGACGAGGATGCATTAGAGGCATGGAGTTTCTACTCATGGTTGGGATTTGAGATCCATGAAGTCCCATGTTCGGAACATCGATACCACCTGCAAGAAGAAGAGAACTTGTTTGTGGATTAATATCTTACAATCTAGATATTTGACAATTTTGACTAAATAATACTCATTGACCCAACATAAATTGCAAACTTTGATATGCAACGTAGTTTACTAAGAATGTCTTACTATCATTTACCAAACACCTAACATGTAAACAACTTAGTGGTTAGGATCCAGATATCCTCGCAAGAGGTCTCGAGTTCAAAACTCACTAGCAACATATATTAGGGTAACTCACTAGCAACATATATTAGGGTGGCTAATGAAAGGGTCACAAACGGCAACGGAATAACGCTGTTAGGCTGCGTACATCTGAGCAATTTGTACCCGCCCTCCCAGGTAGCTCAAACAAGGAAAACCTTATCCGTTTACTAGGACATATACAAAATGCTTATTGAAAGCCAATACTAACTTTATTACTTATAAGGATTGCTAATAGGAAGAGTGGTGAATCTTGATTCAAAATTCTAACCAAAATTAGATCGTTGCATTTTTTTCTGGACAAAAAAAAGTAATATGATTAGTAGAGAAGGATGTATAGTTCATTAGTGTAAGTAAACTTGTATTTGACAACCAAAAAAAAACTAACACATCTGGTATTACCCAAATTGTCTTTTATCATTGATATTACTACCCTGGTCATCTTGAAAGTCAAGCAACATTTAAATGCGTACACGATACCTTTCTTTTAAAAAGAAAATAATGCATAAGACAAACCTCATAACTGATAAAAACAGATATTTCCATTTTCCATTTATTCTATATAAGTGAACGAGGATGTTAATATGGTCGCATTTGATTGTATTTAATCAATTTAAGAGAAGTTAGCATAACAAAAAAAGGAAAACTCACAAAAAACAAAAAAAAAAAAAAAAAAAAAATCTAAGTAAAAAAAATAGACCTAAACAATAAAGAAGACAAATAGTATCATCAAATACCTTGCACAAAAGGTACACCATGACAATAATTCCATGTAAGCTGTTCCAACCAAGGATTAGGTACTGCTTGAACCGATTGACCACCATGAACCAAATGGTTATTAACCGGAACAGAGAAATTTCCACCACTAGGTGAAGATATCATGTATGTATTGCAATGTTCACTGTTGTATTGGGTCGTCAAGTAGGGCAGGTGCCCGTGATTTTCGGGCGGGTAAAAAGGATCAAAGTTCGTTCGAGGTGGTAATATGGTAGTAGAAGTATTATAAGGCTGCCAAGAAGATGTGGGCCCACCGTAAGATACTGTACCATGTTCTGTATGATGATAATGCACTTGTGGGTCCACTTCAGGCATTGGATCAGTGTATGACATATTCGGTTGTCCCATGATGTTGAACGATATTCACCCAATATAACTGTATTTGTTGACATAAAGGAAGAAATTAAGCACTTAATATTATGTCCTTAAAATTACAACTAAAAACGACAAATTAGACAAACCTATAATGTTAAAACTTCCAACACGTATAACTTCATGTTACTTGCACCGGTATATAGTAGCATATAAACACATTCATCAAGTATCTAACTTAATATTCTTAAGAACTATCACTTTAGGTTATTAGCGCATACATATATTATTACATGGATCTGGGACTGATCAACTCTATGAATTAACCTTTTTAGGCTGACATAATTGTTTAGGCAACTAAAATGACAAAAGATACATGCTTGAAATATGATTGGTAGCTCATTATGTCGCGCAAGTTGACTACATTTCACATGATACACTGGCTAACGACATCACAGATTCCTATACTGTACAGCGTACACAAACTTCTCACCTAATTATATAATTAATAATACACTAATTAACTAATTTAAGACATGATACACTTACCGACACTTGAGCTAATACCACACTAGTTGATAAAATTCCCGACTAGAAGCTACAATAGCATGAGCTAAACGCTATGCAAACCAAAAACAAGAAGTTACATAAGAAACAACAACCTTTGATTAAAATTAAACTGAAAAGTGTAACCAGAATTTAATCACAAGTTAAAATCTGTGTTCTAGATATAGACATTTTCCTTCTTCCAAAAGGAACACACACGTATACGTATACAGTTATATATAAGCATAGATAGAGGTTTCATACAGAAGCCCTTTGTTACCTTAAAACAGTTATAAAAGGTATCAAACAAGAATCAATCAAGCATTGCTCCCAATTTTCATACAAATAAATAAAGCATAAAGAAAGTATAAATTAAATAAATTACAATACATTTCCCAAAATTAGCTTCATTGATTTGTTTCTATAATGGATTACAGAGAACTACATTTTAACCAATTTCTTACCTTAATAAACAATCACATTCAAAATAATGAAACTTAGCATGATTACTTTTAAGAATTAAACTACTTATGCCAATAAGTCAACATTAATAACAGTAATCTAGCTAGAAAACGAAATTCAGTATACTCTATTTTTTTTATAACAGTAAAAATAAAATAGAGTATACCTTTTTATCATCAACGAAGCTTCAGAGCTTAGATTAAGTTATAATTTTGTTCCGTTAACCGTAAAATCCCTAAAATTGAGTTACGTGGAAATGAAACAATAATTAGGAAATTAATTTAAGCTTCATTTTTTTCAAAATTTAATAACTTGAATTAATTTTAACGAAAAAGGGGCATATAAATTATGATACCTTGTATGCATAAAGGTAGCTAGGGTTCTGACCGGAGGTTTGAACAGGGGATTAATCGACTGAACGGACGAACTAATTTTGTTTTCGGAGAGAAACTATATTTGAGGGCAACATAAATAGTCCGAAATTTAATACAATGGAAATAAATCATTATATTCACCTGTCCTTTTTATTTATTTAATTCAGTTTTTTTGCCACACACAAAAAAATAATAATAATAAAATCCACCTGTCCTTTTGTTTTAACTAGCCCGGTCCGGCCCGCGCGATGCGGTGGGGGGCTTTCGGCCGGCGTGTTCATATTTAACGCAGTTTTTTTACAGAAAAAAATGGTCCATGTGTTATGCGTTGTTGTTGGTGTCGTCGTCTTTAGTGTTTTTTAAAATATGTTCGGTTCAAACGTAGTTAGTTTCGTTTTGTTGATAAAATTATTTCGAGCCTGATGGTGTTGGCGAAAAAAATTAACTCGCTGCGAGCAGGAAGATTGTGACGATCCGAAAATTTCCGACCAAATTTAAACATAATCTTGTTATGATCTCGACACGATAAGCAAAGTGTGTAATGTTGAAATCTCAAAAACTTTGAACTGTGTTCATGTATTCATTTACCCTTCGACTGTTCTCGATGATTCACGAACAACTATTTGTAAATAGATACAGATATATTTAAAAATATAAATAATATATTAATTCGAAATATAATTTGAAATATTATATTGTTTAATTATTAAAATTAATTTTGTAAAATAATATAATATAAGATATAATAAAAGTTATTATATAATGTATTATGTGATATTACATAATTAATACTACAAGTTAAAATTTAGTTATTTTTAATATTATTATTTCTTTTATTATTAATATAGATACCAGTATTATTAATATTATTAATTTAATATATAAGATATAAAAAGAAATCTGATACATTTAAATTGTTATATTGTCTTTATTATTATTACTAATGTTATTAATGTCATTGATATTAGAGATAGTAGTAAAATTATAATTTTTGATTATTATGATTGATAATATTATTATTATAAAATAATACAAATTATTATTCGTTATCATTAATAATATTATTATTATCATTTTTTATAATAATTATATTCATTATTATTACTTACTATTATTAATATAATTATAATTTTGAGTATCAATATTATTATTATTATTATTATTATTATTATTATTATTATTATTATTATTATTATTATTATTATTATTATTATTATTATTATTATTATTATTATTCTTATTATTATTATTATTATTAGTATTTTGATTATTTATAATATTATTAATTGTACTATTATTACTATATTTATATTTATATGTACTTATTATTAATATTAAAAATGCTCTATAAAAACAAATGGGTAAGTGTAATCTGTATACATCTGTTTCAACCCTATATTTTCTTCTTTAAACCCTGTACGCCCGTGATTTAATTCAATCAGCTCAGCCCTACAAATTGATTAGTTTATGTTGGTGTACATTCAATTCGACTTACTATAAATTTTATCTATTGTTGTCTGATGAATTAATCAAATAAAAAGAGAAGTTTGTTTCCTGTTCTCGATACCCAACCTTCATCTATTTTGGTCCATAGTTCGATTTAGAATATTTCAGCTCGAATTAATTGTAGATTCGAGTTTCTTATATCTCGTTTATGCTACCATAGCATTTTAATTCGATTGAGATTCATCATATGATCTCAATTATCAGAGTCATGAAATGTCCCGTTCATATTGATTATAAACGTTCCATATTAATTGATTTCGTTGCGAGGTTTTGACCTCTATATGAGACGTTTTTCAAAGACTGCATTCGTTTTTAAAACAAACCATAACCTTTATTTTTATCGACAAGGTTAAAAGGACACCACCTAGATTATCCAAAAATGATAATCTAAAAATATCACACTTACACACTACCAATACATATTGGTTTACAATATTAATATGTTACAACAAAGTAAATCTCGAATGCAGTTTTAAAACAATATTATACAAACATGCTGACACCAAATCTTGTCCATATTTTAGCATGCAACAGCGGAAGCTCTTAATAATCACCTGAGAATAAACATGCTTTAAACGTCAACAAAAATATTGGTGAGTTATAGGTTTAACCTATATATTTATCAAATCGTAATAATGCACCACAAGATTTCATATTTCAATATACATCCCATACATAGAGATAAAAATCATTCATATGGTGAACACCTGGTAACCGACATTCACAAGATGCATATAGAATATCCCCATCATTCCGGGACACCCATCGGACATGATAATTTCGAAGTACTAAAGCATTCCAAATTCCAGAATGGGGCTTGTTGGGCCCGATAGATCTATCTTTAGGATTCGCGTCAATTTGGGGGTCTGTTCCCAAATTCTTAGGCTACCAAGCTAAAAAGGGGCATATTCGCCTTCGATCATTCACTCATATAATGTAGTTTCATTTACTTGTGTCTATTTCGTAAAACATTTATAAAATTGCATGTATTCTCATCCCAAAAATATTAGATTTTAAAAGTGGGACTATAACTCACTTTCACAGATTTTTACTTCGTCGGGAAGTAAGACTTGGCCACTGGTCGATTCACGAACCTATAAAAAATATGTACATATATATCAAGGTATGTTCAAAATATATTTACAACATTTTTAATACGTTTTACTGTTTTAAGTTTATTAAGTCAGCTGTCCTCGTTAGTAACCTACAACTAGTTGTCCACAGTTAGATGTACAGAAAATACAGCAATATATATTATCTCGAATCAATCCACCACCTCGTGTATACAAGCCTCAGGCTAGATCACAACTCAAAGTATATAATATTTTGAAATCAACCTCAACCATGTATAGCTAACTCCAACATTACTGCATATAGAGTGTCTATGGTTGTTCCGAAATATATATATATATATATATATATATATATATATATATATATATATATATATATATATATATATATATATATATATATATATATATATATATATATATATATATGATATGTCAAAACATTGTATTCGTGTCTATGGTATCCCAAGATTACATAATATATTAGAATACATGTATAATACAATATGAGTTAGCTAGGATATGATTAATATAGATTTGTTACCAATTTTCACGTAGCTACAACAAGCAAAATTATCCAATCTTGTTTTACCCATAACTTCTTCGTTTTAAATCCGTTTTGAGTGATTCAAGTTGCTATGGTTTCATATTGAACTTAAGTTTATGAATCTAAACAGAAAAAGTATAATTTTATAGTCATAAATACAGGTTACAAGTCATTTTTGTAAAGGTAGTCATTTCAATCGAAAGAACGACGTCTAGATGACCATTTTGGAAAACATACTTCCACTTTGAGTTTAACCATGATTTTTGGATATAGTTTCATGTTCATAAGAAAAATCATTTTCCCATAAGAACAACTTTTAAATCAAAGTTTATCATAGTTTTTAATTAACTAACCCAAAACAGCCCGCGGTGTTACTACGACGGCGTATATCCGGTTTTACGGTGTTTTTCGTGTTTTCAGGATTTAAATCATTAAGTTTGCATATCATATAGATATAGAACATGTTTTTAGTTGATTTTACAAGTCAAGTTAGAAGGATTAACTTTTGTTTGCGAACAAGTTTAGAATTAACTAAACTATGTTCTAGTGATTACAAGTTTAAACCTTCGAATAAGGTAGCTTTATATATATGAATTGAATGATGTTATGAACATCATTACTACCTCAGGTTTTGTGGATAAACCTACTAGAAATGAGAAAAATAGATCTAGCTTCAAAGGATCCTTGGATGGCTTGAAAGTTCTTGAAGTAGAATCATGACACGAAAACAAGTTCAAGTAAGATTTCCACTCGAAATAAGATTGTTAAAGTTATAAAAATTGATCAAAGTTTGAATATGAGTATTATCTTGTATTAGAAAGATATCTTACTGTAAATAAGAAAGATTTCTTGAGGTTGGATGATCACTCAAAGTGGATTTGCAAGATTGGAAGTAAGCTAGCAAACTTGGAAGTGTTGTTGGTGTGTTCTTGAGTAGTTGTTTTATAACTTGGTTTATGTATGGATTTATGAACTAGATTGAGCTAGATTTTGTTGAAGATGATGAAGAACACTTAGAAAAAAGGAAGAACACTTGAGAGAGAGTAATTTTATTCAAGAAAATTGCAAAGTGAATGTGTTTGTGGTACCTAACATTCACGTGAATATGGAGTAGCAATATAGGCTCCATTAGTTTGTAATTTTGTGAGATGTTTCATGCTAGATGTTAAATTATGGTTCCCACATGGTTAGGTGACTCACATGGGCTGCTAAGAGCTGATCATTGGAGTGTATATACCAATAGTAAATACATTTAGAAGCTGTGTATTGTACGAGTACAAATACGAGTGCATACGAGTGGAATTGTTGATAAAAATGAACGAGGATGTAATTGTAAGCATTTTTGTTAAGTAGAAGTACTTTGATAAGTGTCTTGAAGTCTTTAAAAAGTGTATGAATACATATTAAAATACTACATGTATATACATTTTAACTGAGTCGTTAAGTCATCGTTAGTCGTTACATGTAAGTGTTGTTTTGAAACCTTTAAGTTAACGATCTTGTTAAATGTTGTTAACCCATTGTTTATTATAACTAATTAGATATTAAATCATTACATTATCATGATATAATGATGTATTAATATATCTTAATATGATATATATACATTTAAATGTTGTTACAACGATAATCGTTACCTGTATGTCTCGTTTCAAAATCCTTAAGTTAGTAGTCTTGTTTTTACATATGTAGTTCATTGTTAATATACTTAATGATATATTTACTTATCATAATATCATGTTAACTATATATATATATATATATATATATATATATATATATATATATATATATATATATATATATATATATATATATGTCATCATATAGTTTTTACAAATGTTAACGTTCGTGAATCACCGGTCAACTTGGGTGGTCAATTGTCTGTATGAAACCTATTTCAATTAATCAAGTCATAACAAGTTTGATTACTTAACATGTTGGAAATACTTAATCATATAAATATCAATTTCATTTAATATATATAAACATGGAAAAGTTCGGATCACTACAGTACCTACCCGTTAAATAAATTTCGTCCCGAAATTTCAAGCAGTTGGAGTTGTTGACGTATCTTCTGGAAATAAGTGCGGGTATTTCTTCTTCATCTGATCTTCTCGTTCCCAGGTGAACTCAGGTCCTCTACGAGCATTCCATCGATCCTTAACAATTGGTATCTTGTTTTGCTTAAGTCTTTTAACCTCACGATCCATTATTTTGACGAGTTCTTCCATGAATTGAAGTTTTTCGTTGATTTGGATTTCGTCTAACGGAATAGTGAGATCTTCTTTAGCAAAACATTTCTTCAAATTTGAGACGTGAAAAGTGCTATGTACAGCCGCGAGTTGTTGAGGTAATTCAAGTCGGTAAGCTACTGGTCCGACACGATCAATAATCTTAAATGGTCCAATATACCTTGGATTTAATTTCTCTCGTTTACCAAATCGAACAACGCCTTTCCAAGGTGAAACTTTAAGCATGACCATCTCTCCAATTTCAAATTCTATATCTTTTCTTTTAATGTCAGCGTAGCTCTTTTGTCGACTTTGGGCGGTTTTCAACCGTTGTTGAATTTGGATGATCTTCTCGGTAGTTTCTTGTATTATCTCCGGACCCGTAATCTGTCTATCCCCCACTTCACTTCAACAAATCGGAGACCTGCACTTTCTACCATAAAGTGCTTCAAACGGCACCATCTCAATGCTTGAATGGTAACTGTTGTTGTAGGAAAATTCTGCTAACGGTAGGTGTCGATCCCAACTATTTCCGAAATTAATAACACATGCTCGTAGCATGTCCTCAAGCGTTTGTATCGTCCTTTCGCTCTGCCCATCAGTTTGTGGATGATAGGCAGTACTCATGTCTAGACGAGTTCCTAATGCTTGCTGTAATGTCTACCAGAATCTTGAAATAAATCTGCCATCCCTATCAGAGATAATAGAGATTGGTATTCCATGTCTGGAGACAACTTCCTTCAAATACAGTCGTGCTAACTTCTCCATCTTGTCATCTTCTCTTATTGGCAGGAAGTGTGCTGATTTGGTGAGACGATTAACTATTACCCAAATAGTATCAAAACCACTTGCAGTCCTTGGCAATTTAGTGATGAAATCCATGGTAATGTTTTCCCATTTCCATTCCGGGATTTCGGGTTGTTGAAGTAGACCTGATGGTTTCTGATGCTCAGCTTTGACCTTAGAACACGTCAAACATTCTCCTACGTATTTAGCAACATCGAATTTCATACCCGGCCACCAAAAATGTTTCTTGAGATCCTTGTACATCTTCCCCGTTCCAGGATGTATTGAGTATCTGGTTTTATGAGCTTCTCTAAGTACCATTTCTCTCATATATCCAAATTTTGGTACCCAAATCCTTTCAGCCCTATATCGGGTTCCGTCTTCCCGAATATTAAGATGCTTCTCCGATCCTTTGGGTATTTCATCCTTTAAATTTCCTTCTTTTAAAACTCCTTGTTGTGCCTCCTTTATTTGAGTAGTAAGGTTAGTGCGAATCATTAAATTCATAGCTTTTACTCGAATGGGTTCTTTGTCCTTTCTGCTCAAGGCGTCCGCTACCACATTTGCCTTCCCCGGGTGGTAACGAATTTCAAAGTCGTAATCATTCAACAATTCAATCCATCTGCGCTGCCTCATGTTCAGTTGTTTCTGATTAAATATGTGTTGAAGACTTTTGTGGTCGGTATATATAATACTTTTGACCCCATATAAGTAGTGCCTCTAAGTCTTTAATGCAAAAACAACCGCGCCTAATTCCAAATCATGCGTCGTATAATTCTGCTCGTGAATCTTCAATTGTCTAGACGCATAAGTAATTACTTTCGTTCGTTGCACTAATACATAACCGAGACCTTGCTTTGAGGCGTCACAATATATCACAAAATCATCATTCCCTTCAGGCAATGACAATATAGGTGCCGTAGTTAACTTTTTCTTCAACAATTGAAACGCTTTCTCCTGCTCATCCTTCCATTCAAATTTCTTCCCTTTATGCGTTAATGCAGTCAAAGGTTTTGCTATTTTGGAAAAATCTTGGATGAACCTTCTGTAGTAATCAGCCAGTCCTAAAAATTGACGTATATGCTTTGGAGTTTTCGGGGTTTCCCACTTTTCAACGGTTTCAATCTTTGCTGCATCCACCTGAATACCTTCTTTGTTCACTATATGACCGAGGAATTGAACTTCTTCTAACCAAAATGCACACTTTGAAAACTTAGCGTATAGTTTTTCTTTCCTTAACAACTCTAGCACTTTTCTCAAATGTTCTTCGTGCTCTTGGTCATTCTTTGAGTAAATAAGTATGTCATCGAAGAAAACAATGACAAACTTGTTAATGTATGGTCCACACACTCGGTTCATGAGGTCCATGAACACAGCTGGTGCGTTAGTCAACCCAAACAGCATAACCATAAACTCGTAATGATCGTAACGCATCCTAAAAGAAGTCTTCAGAATATCATCCTTCTTCACCCGCATTTGATGATATCCAGAACGTAAATCAATCTTCGAATAAACCGACGAGCCTTGTAGTTGATCAAATAAGTCGTCAATTCTCGGTAGTGGGTAGCGGTTCTTGATGGTAAGTTTGTTCAACTCTCGGTAGTCGATACACAACCTAAATGTACCATCCTTTTTCTTGACAAACAAAACAGGAGCTCCCCACGGTGATGTGCTTGGTCGAATGAAACCACGCTCTAAAAGTTCCTGTAACTGACTTTGTAATTCTTTCATTTAGCTGGGTGCGAGTCTGTATGGAGCACGAGCTATTGGTGCAGCTCCTGGTACAAGGTCTATTTGAAATTCAACGGATCGATGTGGGGGTAATCCCGGTAATTCTTTCGGAAATACATCGGGAAATTCTTTTGCGACGGGAACATCACTGATGTTCTTTTCTTCAGGTTTAACTTCCTTGATGTGTGCTAGAATGACGTAACAACATTTTCTTATTAGTTTTTGCGCCTTCAAACTACTAATAAGATTTAATTTCGCATTGTTCTTTTCTCTATACACCATTAAAGGTTTTCCTTTTTCACGCATAATGCGAATCGCATTTTTGTAACAAACGACCTCTGCTCTCACCTTTTTCAACCAGTCCATGCCAATTATTACATCAAAACTCCCTAACTCGACTGGTATTAAATCAATTTTAAACGTTACATCCCCCAATTTAATTTCTCTATCCCGACATATATTATCTGCTGAAATTAATTTACCGTTTGCTAATTCGAGTAAAAATTTACTATCCAAAGGCATCAATGGGTAACTTAATAAAAATCTCTACTCATCTAGCTTCTATCCGCACCCGAATCAAATAAAACATAAGCATATTTATTGTCAATAAGAAACGTACCCGTAACAAGTTCCGGGTCTTCCTGCACTTCTGCCGTACTAATATTGAAAACTCTTGCGCAGCCCTGTCCATTAGTATTCCCCTGATTCGGGAAATTACTTCTAATGTGGCCCGGTTTTCCACATCCATAACAAACAAAGGCGACATTACTTGTTTCGGCACTATTTTTCCCTTTAGTTCTGTTAAACTTTGGTCCGTAGACCTCACACTTTTTCGCACCATGGCCAGTTCTTTTACACTTGGTGTAAAATGTCGTGCAGAACTAATTCTGGTGGTACTCTTCACACCTTTGGCATTTTTGATTTTTGTTGTCGTTGTTGTTGTTGAGGTTGTTGTTGGGATTGTTATTGTTGTTGGAACGGTTGTTGTAGTTGTTGTTGTTGTTGAGATGTTTGTTGTAGTTATTGTTAGGATTGCGGGTATTGTTGCGATTGTTGTTGCGGTTGTTGGGATAGTTGTTGCAATTGTGGTTGTAATTGTTATTGTTGTTGTACTGGTGATTCTTGTCACTGTTTTCCTCCCACTTTTTCTTGAGTTGTTTCGTGTTGGCTTCTTCGGCCGCCTGCTCTTTAATTCTTCTCTCAATCTGATTTATGAGTTTATGAGCCATTCGACTTGCCTTTTGTATGGAAGCGGGCTCGTGTGAACTCACATCTTCTTGAATCCTTACTGGTAACCCTTTTATAAACGTGTCGATCTTCTCTTCTTCATCTTCGAACATTCCCGGACACAATAGGCACAACTCTGTGAATCGTCGTTCATATGTGGTAATGTCGAACCCTTGTGTTCGTAACTCTCTAAGCTCTACCTTAAGCTTATTGACTTCGTTTCTAGGACTGTACTGCTCGTTCATCAATTGCTTGAATGCTGACCATGGTAGTGCGTAAGCAGCATTTTGTCCTACCTGTTCAAGATAGGTGTTACACCATGTTAACGCAGTACCTGTGAAGGTATGCGTAGCGTACTTAACTTTGTCCTCTTTAGTACACTTACTTATGGCAAACACCGATTCGACTTTCTCGGTCCACCGTTTCAATCCAATTGGTCCTCCGGTTCCATCAAATTCCAAAGGTTTGCAGGCAGTGAATTCTTTGTAGGAGCATCCTACACGATTTCTTGTGAAATTAGTTCCGCTGCTAGATCCAGAGTTATTGTTATTTTGAATTGCAGCTTGTACTGCGGCTATGTTTACTACAAGGAAAACACTGAAGTCTTCCTCACTCATGTTCAAATTCTAACGAGTTGCCGGTGCCATTTCCTTCAAAAATAGCCCAAAAGAAATAAGTTAATCATATAGAATTTTCAGAGTAGTCAATAGTATTTTGTAGCATAGTATGAACTCATTTATAAAAGTTTTTTCTTCATATTAGCATTTTATAGTTTTAATTCGGGTAGTACCTACCCGTTAAGTTCATACTTAGTAGCTAATATATAATTTAACTACTACAATTCTATATGAAAAAAACTGATTATAATAAAATTTCGCATTCAAATTTTATACAAAAATACAAACTTACAATACCACTATTATACATATAGGATGAAATATAACACATAATAACTTTGCTATTCGGCAGCTATAAAGGCAATTCTAGTTAATACGCAAGTTGTTCAGCAAAAGAAATAAAGACACGTAATTCATAAGTCCAGAAACAAGTCATGCATTCTGGTTTTACTAAGACGACTTCCCATCCTTGGTGTTGTGGAAAGTAACCGTTATGACCATATGTTGTAATGTCGTCAAAAGGACGAGGGTTTCGTAATGTCCAATAGCCCCATAATAATCTAAAAACCTTGTTTCTCACCCCAATTACTGAATCCGTCACTTGTGGGAAGGTTTTATTTAAAAGTTGTAATCTGATGTTCTTCTTCTCACTTTGGTAAGAAGCAAACATCACTAACCCGTAAGTATAACATGCTTCTTTATGCTGCATGTTAGAAGCTCTTTTTAACTCACGAAATCCTATGCTGGGATATGTTGAGTCAAAATAGGTTCTTAACCCGTAGCGTAAAATTGCATTTGGGTTCCCCGCATTTAACGCTTTAAAGAAAACACGGCGTAACTTACGGTCTCCCCAATGTGATATACCCCACCTATCAAAGGAAAGTCTTTTATAAACTAAGGCATTTCTGGAAAGTCTTTCAAATGTTTGACAAGTTAATTTCGCCATACCTAATGTGCTGATAAATTTCGACCGACTCTAGACAAGATTTCCTAAATGATATCCTCTGGTAGGTCTTCTAAAATATTCGGTTGTCTACCCTTAACGTCCATTTTGTTTTTATACTGTAAAATAGACAAGGATTAGATTCGTAAAAGATAATTAACAAACAATACAAGAAATTTTACATAGAACATAAAAGTACAAGCACGCTACAATACATATAATACACAACATGATTACAACCCTCTAATATGAATCACTGGTTTCTTCTTCTTCGAACTTGGTTCGTTTTCCTAATTTTCTAGGGATATATGGTGTTCCTCTAATACGAGCCGTCATTTTCCACAATGGTTTAGAAAAACCTGGTGGTTTAGAGGTTCTCGAGTTATTGTTACAATTTAGGAAATACGAACGTTGCCGATACATATAAAGTTCATCGGGATTGGAATCAGGTTTCTCTATTTTTACACTTTTTCCCTTATTATTTTCTTTTGCTATATTAAATTGGGTCGAGGTAATTTCTATTACATCATCGAAATCCTCATTGGGATCCGATTCATCGGAAAATTGGTAATCTTCCCAATATTTTGCTTCCTCGGCGGAAACACCATTGACCATTTTTAACTTTGGTCCGTTGGTTGAGGATTTTCTTTTATTTAATCGATTTACTGTAGGTATCAATATTTCCTCCTCCGGAACCTCTTCTTCTTCTATTTCTTCCTCTTCCGGTTCCTCCTCTTCCGGTTCTTCTTCGGGAATTTGTGAATCTTCCCAAAATATATTCGACTCTTCATTATTATTAGGTGAGTCGATGGATTTGTACTAGTGGTAGACATCAATCACACAATATCAAACACATTAAGAGGTTAATATATCACATTATATTTACATGTTAATAATATATAGTTTCCAACAAAAGTGTTAAGCAATCGTTTTTAAAGAAAACACGGTCGAAGTCTAGACTCACTAATGTATCATAACAAACTCGATAAGATACACTAATGCAAATTTCTGGTTCTCTAAGACCAACGCTCGGATACCAAATGAATTTTCCCGTTCATATTGATTATAAACGTTCCATATTAATTGATTTCGTTGCGAGGTTTTGACCTCTATGTTAGATGTTTTTCAAAGAATGCATTCGTTTTTAAAACAAACCATAACCTTTATTTTTATCGACAAAGTTAAAAGGACACCACCTAGATTATCCAGAAATGATAATCTAAAAATATCACACTTACACACTACCAATACATATTGGTTTACAATATTAATATGTTACAACAAAGTAAATCTCGAATGCAGTTTTAAAACAATATTATACAAACATGCTGACACCAAATCTTGTCCATATTTTAGCATGCAACAGCGAAAGCTCTTAATAATCACCTGAGAATAAACATGCTTTAAACGTCAACAAAAATGTTGGTGAGTTATAGGTTTAACCTATATATTTATTAAATCGTAATAATAGACCACAAGATTTCATATTTCAATATACATCCCATACATAGAGATAAAAATCATTCATATGGTGAACACCTGGTAACCGACATTAACAAGATGCATATAGAATATCCCCATCATTCCGGGACACCCATCAGACATGATAATTTCGAAGTACTAAAGCATTCCAAATTCCAGAATGGGGCTTGTTGGGCCCGATAGATCTATCTTTAGGATTCGCGTCAATTTGGGGGTCTGTTCCCAAATTCTTAGGCTACCAAGCTAAAAAGGGGCATATTCGGCTTCGATCATTCACCCATATAATGTAGTTTCATTTACTTGTGTCTATTTCATAAAACATTTATAAAATTTCATGTATTCTCATTTCAAAAATATTAGATTTTAAAAGTGAGACTATAACTCACTTTCACATATTTTTACTTCGTCGGCAAGTAAGACTTGGCCACTGGTCGATTCACGAACCTATAACAAATATGTACATATATATCAAGGTATGTTCAAAATATATTTACAACATTTTTAATATGTTTTACTGTTTTAAGTTTATTAAGTCAGTTGTCCTCGTTAGTAACCTACAACTAGTTGTCCACAGTTAGATGTACAGAAAATAAAGCAATATATATTATCTCGAATCAATCCATGAACTCGTGTATACAAGCCTCAAGCTTGATCACAACTCAAAGTATATAATATTTTGGAATCAACCTCAACCCTGTATAGCTAACTCCAACATTATTGTATATAGAGTGTCTATGGTTGTTCCGAAATATATATATAGATGGGTAGATATGATATGTCAAAACATTGTATTCGTGTCTATGGTATCCCAAGATTACATAATATATTAGAATACATTTATAATACAATATGAGTTAGCTAGGATATGATTAATATATATTTGTTACCAATTTTCACGTAGCTACAACAAGCAAAATTATCCAATCTTGTTTTACCCATAACTTCTTCGTTTTAAATCCGTTTTGAGTGATTCAAGTTGCTATGGTTTCATATTGAACTTAATTTTATGAATCTAAACATAAAAAGTATAAGTTTATAGTCGGAAATAGAGGTTACAAGTTGTTTTTGTAAAGGTAGTCATTTCAGTCGAAAGAACGACGTCTAGATGACCATTTTGGAAAACATACTTCCACTTTGAGTTTAACCATGATTTTTGGATATAGTTTCATGTTCATAAAAAAAATAATTTTCCCAGAAGAACAACTTTTAAATCAAATTTTATCATAGTTTTTAATTAACTAACCCAAAACAGCCCGCGGTGTTACTACGACGGCGTATATCCGGTTTTACGGTGTTTTTGGTGTTTTCAGGTTTTAAATCATTAAGTTAGCATATCATATAGATATAGAACATTTGTTTAGTTGATTTTAAAAGTCAAATTAGAAGGATTAACTTTTGTTTGCGAATAAGTTTAGAATTAACTAAACTATGTTCTAGTGATTACAAGTTTAAACCTTCGAATAAGGTAGCTTTATATATATGAATTGAATGATGTTATGAACATCATTACTACCTCAGGTTTTGTGGATAAACCTACTAGAAATAAGAAAAATAGATCTAGCTTTAAAGGATCCTTGGATGGCTTGAAAGTTCTTGAAGTAGAATCATGACACGAAAACAAGTTCAAGTAAGATTTCCACTCGAAATAAGATTGTTAAAGTTATAGAACTTGAATCAAAGTTTGAATATGAGTATTACCTTGTATTATAAAGATATCTTACTGTAAATAAGAAAGATTTCTTGAGGTTGGATGATCACTCAAAGTGGATTTGCAAGATTGGAAGCAAGCTAGCAAACTTGGAAGTGTTGTTGGTGTGTTCTTGAGTAGTTGTTTTATAACTTAGTTTATGTATGGATTTATGAACTAGATTGAGCTAGATTTTGTTGAAGATGATGAAGAACACTTAGAACAAAGGAAGAACACTTTAGAGAGAGAGTAATTTGATTCAAGAAAATTGCAAAGTGAATGTGTTTGTGGTACCTAACATTCACGTGAATATGGAGTAGCAATATAGGCTCCATTAGTTTGTAATTTTGTGAGATATTTCATGCTAGATGTTAAATGATAGTTCCCACATCGTTAGGTGACTCACATGGGTTACTAAGAGCTGATCATTTGAGTGTATATACCAATAGTAAATACATTTAGAAGCTGTGTATTGTACGAGTACAAATACGAGTGCATACGAGTGGAATTGATGATGAAAATGAATGAGGATGTAATTGTAAGCATTTTTGTTAAGTGGAAGTACTTTGATAAGTCTCTTGACGTCTTTCAAAAGTGTATGAATACATATTAAAATACTACATGTATATACATTTTAATTGAGTCGTTAAGTCATCGTTAGTCGTTACATGTAAGTGTTGTTTTGAAACTTTTAAGTTAACGATCTTGTTATGTGACGACCCGGAAATTTCTGACCAAATTTAAACATAAATCTTATTTGATTTCGACACGATAAGCAAAGTCTGTAATGTTGAGTATTAAAGTTTGCTAACTATATTCAAAAGATCATTTGACCTTTAACTATTTCTGATGATTCACGAACCTATAAACATAAATAGAAATGTACATGTAATTAACTATACATATAAATAATTATATATTGTAAAATAAATATAGTAGAGAACTGACATGTGATTTAGTTATTAAGAAATATAAATTAAAATAACTAAAGCTTGTTATTAAATGATTTCGAACATAAATTGTTAACGATTAACAAAGTATTAATTGTATAATGTTATACTTTGAATTTAAACTGTTGTGATGTATACAACTAATACACATATCTAAATAATGAATCTGAATACGTAAAATATAATTATATATAGTAATTTGAATATATATATATATATATATATATATATATATATATATATATATATATATATATATATGATATATAAACATAATTATTATTATATGAATATTGATAAAATGTATAAATATTTAATAAATATTATTATATGATTATTAAATATTACATAATTAATGAATTGTAATATAAATATATTAAATGTAATTACAAAATTAAAAGTATAAGTGTTATGATCAAATAGTACTATTACTACCTTCATCATTATTAACATTAATATCAATATTAGAAATTTCAATAAATTTAAGGTTTATGATTATAAAAGTAAATACTTAATGTACAAAAATTACTATAAGAACGATTGAAATTCCTATTTAGTTGTAATATTATTAGTTATTATGATTGATATTAATATTACTCTTGTAATTATCATTAATAATATTATCATAAAAAAATAATAATAATAAAACTTATCATTTGTATCATTAATTATATCGATTGTTAATATTGATTTTTATAAATATCATAATTAATAATATTATTATTAATTATTATTAATAATATTTATATAATTATTATTATTAATAAACTACCTATTTAATAAAATACTGGATACATAATATTTACAAATTAGGGAATCAGGTAAATGATCTGAATCTGTTTCAAGTAGCTATCTTACTGTGATTAAATTTGTTTATGTCTCCTAAATCGTTATCCAGCAGATTTGATCGTACCAATTTGTTAACAATCACCATCGACTTTTATTTTGTTATTTATTTTATATTACTGAGAGTATATGTCTGTAGAGTCCAACGAACTAGAAAACAAATATAATTGAGGCACATTAGCTGTGATTGTATCTATTAATCTTTATATAAAACTCAGCAAGTGTAATTCGATGGGGAGGAGGAGAATCAAATTTAAATAAAAAAATGTCACGACAACCTCTGTTCTTGACAAATCTTTCCAAAAATCGAATTTGTGTTTAATTTAAAAATTCTTTGATACAGTTCTGTTGTAAACCTTTCAAGTAAACTATCTGCAAAGTTTTGAATTCCAATTTTTCTTATCAAGCTCTAATTCTTGAGTCAAAGTCTCAGTTTAAAAAAAAAGTCAAATAATTTGTTCATAGTAAAATTTGTAATCGTTTTTATGTTTTAATTCAAATTGATGACTCAGATAGTTTCTAACAATGATTTGAAAACTTTTTCTTGTTATAAGTGTAGCTTAAAACATTCAAAAAGATCGAAGTTGATTTTGGAGTTTATTATTTTTTTTTTCTTTTCTTCGTTACAGCTCCTACTGTATCTGTTTAAATTTTTTTTAGTTAAATCGAATTCAGCACAAACAGTTTCTATTTTATATTTAATTTCTAAAACAAATTTTGTATTTATGGTTAAGATTAAATGGAAATCTATTTTTTTTTCTCTCTTTGTGCGACGAACAGCATACCAGCAGGTATGTTTTTATTTTATTTTTTTATTATTTTTTTTAAACAAGTATCACACTTTATAGTTCTCTGATTAGTTATAAGTCTTAAATGAACATTAATTCGAACTTAGGATTTGTTTATTGATCGATTTAAATTGAGTTGTAGAAGAAGAAGGGAGACAGAAATATACGGTTCATATTAATCAGAAGCTAGAATTATAACAGATAAAGATATACGGTGTAATGGTTAAGAGAGGGTTCGGGTTTTTGAGAGGTCGAGGGTTCGAACCTGGGCTGTGACAGTTTACTTTCTTTTTGGAAGCTTTTACTATTAAGGTAGTATTACTATCTTTATTATTGTTATTTTATTATTATTATTATTATTATTATTATTATTATTATTATTATTATTATTATTATTATTATTAATTGTTATTATTGTTAAGTTATTTAATATCATTACTAACATTAATATAATTTATACTATTATTACCATCATTATTATTAAGATAAGTATTATTTGTATTAACATTATTATTATTATTATCATTATTAATAAAATTATTATTTTTATGGTTATTATAGTTATCCTTATTATTTTTGTTACCATTAATATTATTACAAAGATTATCATTTAGATTATTATTATTATTATCATCATCATTATTATTATTATCACTATTTTAGTATTATAAATATTATTTTAATAAACAAATGACATTTATATATTTTACATTTATATTAATATTAGATATTATTTTGTTTAATAAAATGTTATTATAATTAAGTTACAAATAATATATAAATATGAGTTCTAATACATTATTTAATATTTTCAAGCCTTAATATATAATATATATAATAAATAACCTATATTATATCCTAATTAAAATACTTTAATAAGAATCTGTTATATAACTACTAAGCATCTAAAATACATAAAATAGATATAATTAATTTATTTATTAATATAACATACAAATTCTTAATATAAGAAGTATACTAATAATATTAATATATAAACTTGTTAATTGTTATTATGTGTTTAATATATATAAAACTGATATAGGTTCGTGAATCCGAGGCCAACCCTGCATTGTTCAGTTTCGTCGTATGAATATTTTTACTACAAAATATTGGATGGTGAGTTTCATTTCCCTTTTTACCCTTTATATTTTTGGGCTGAGAATACATGCGCAATTTTTATAAATATTTTACGAAATAGACACAAGTAATTGAAACTACATTATATGGGTGAATGATCGAAGCCGAATATGCCCCCTTTTGCTTGGTAACCTAAGAATTAGTAAACTGATCTACTAATTGACGCGAATACTAAAGATAGATCTATTGGGCCTAACGAACCACATCCAAAGTACCGGATGCTTTAGTACTTTGATGTTATTTTATCATGTCCGAAGGATTTCCCGGAATGATAGGGGATATTCTTATATGCATCTTGTTAATGTCGGTTACCATGTGTTCACCATATGAATGATTTTTGTCTCTATGCATGGGACGTATATTTATGAGAACTGGAAATGAAATTCTTGTGGTCTATTAAAATGATGAAAATGAATGATTATGATAAACTAATGAACTCACCAACATTTTGGTTGACATTTTAAAGCATGTTTATTCTCATGTATTAAAGAAATCTTCCGCTGTGCATTAGCTCATTTTAGGGATATTACTCGGAGTCATTCATGGCATATTTTGAAAGACGTTGCATTCGAGTCGTCGAGTTCATCAAGATTATTAATAAGTCAATTATAGTTGGAGGTATTATGAAATAGTATGCTTGCCATCAACTTTCGATGTAAAGAAAGTTTGTCTTTTAAAAACGAATGCAATGTTTGTAAAATGTATCATATAGAGGTCAATTACCTCGCGATGTAATCAACTATTGTGAATCGTTTATATTGTATATGAAGGTGGCATTTCAGTTGGCATCAGAGCTGGTATAACGCCGTCCATGTGTGGCGGGTTAGTCGTAAAGGAGGTTCTCACAGTGTTACCTGTGACGAAGCATTGGCTCTTACTCCTTGCGATCCCTTACGAGGGTTGGCAGTAGCCAAGAGGCAGGCCCTAAAATTAGTATCTGAGGTACACTCAGTGGTCACCCGGCGGTTAGCTGGGACGGTACTGGGTGGGACGGTGGTTGTCCCCACTGTATTTCAGTTGGTATCAGAGCGGTGGTCTTAGCGAACCAGGTCTTGCATTAGTGTGTCTAACTGATAGTTGTTTAGATGCATTAGTGTGTCTGAACTTCGACCGTGTCTACATGTCAAAAGTTTTGCTTATCATTTCTAGTTTAAAATCATCTGCTTATCATCCTTAGGAAATTACCTGCTTATCATTCTTAGTTTAGACATGTCTTACTGCCTCTATTGCATAGACATTGTATAGATAAATTCATATCTTAGCGTATCTGTTATTGTTACCTTTGCCTGACAGCTTCCGTAGATTCCTCCGTAACTTATGGGATTTTAGTATTATATATGCATATGTAAATTATGTATTGCAGGGTACTAACTAATCTACATCCTATAATCTATTTCTTATCAAAAATCCTTCATCTGATTGTACGAGATGAATCCCTCAACCAGTTCGAGTCCCTCAGATTTCGATAGCTATTCCGATAGTTATTCCGACAGCTATTCCGACATGGATATTCACCTAAGCTCCGAAAGTGGTGTCACCAGAATGAATCAATCAATCAGCCATCCTCAATTCATATGATGGGTTCATAGTTGACTCAATCAATGAAGACGTGGAGAAGGCGATCCTTTCCACCAACCAAATTGCCCTCTTGGCGAGGAACCTGAAGCACTTACCGGCGAATCTATCTGAAACACCATTTTCAGCCTCATTTCTAGAGTAGTTCGACAGGATTATATTCTATCCACAATTCTAAACCTTATTCATTCGCCCGTTCTTACCGACAATCATCCCGGAGTAATAAGTCAACAAAATACGCGCCCGAATTGTAGCCTTGAAAAATATGGTGCAAAACGTACCAGCTTCAGGAACATCAACGGCACCAACAGTACCACCAACATCAATACCAGTACCATCAACAACACACGCTTCAATATCACAATCTGTACCTCGAGCATAATCATCATTATACATGACGTTCTACATCATTTATCTTTGTTCGACATGATGATTATGTAATCTCTAATGTTTTAGAGATTATGTATTCTAGTTCTAACGGTAAAACAAATGAGATTAATATTATATTAACTCATTAAATCTGTATTACATCTGAAGAAAATATATGTGTATATATGTTTTCATAAAGATTGTAATTAAAAATTCTTTCGTACAAACTATTAATGATGAAAATATTTTAACGGGTAGGTAATACCCGAGGAATATTTAGATTTCACATTAATAAGTTACAATGTACATTCTTCGAATCTGATTCAATAGTCATTTACTATCCTACTTACATCCATAGATATATGAATCCGTTCACCACAGAATAACCATTTTCATTCAATTTCATATTTGGATTTTGACCTATCAGAATCCGACAAGTAGCATAATGAAGAAAACATTGGACAAAATAAAATTTGTTAGAAACAAACAAATTAACTATGAGAAATTTTGTTAAGAATCCACGCTAACAAAATCCTAGCTAACTGTTCCTAGCTAACTGTTCCTAGCTAACTGTTAATTCCTTATTGTACATTTAATTATCGCAATTTATTTTATCGCAATTTAATTCTCGCAATTTTATTTATTGTCATTTATATTCTGTTATTTATTTTACACACTTTATTTATCGTCATTTAAATACTATTATTTACGTATTTTAAATATCGGGACATGTATACAAGGTTTTGACATATCATATCGACGCATCTATATATATTATTTGAAATAACCATAGACACTCTATATGCAGTAATGCTGGAGTTAGCTATACAGGGTTGAGGTTGATTCTACAATAATATATATACTTTGAGTTGTGATCGAGTCTGAGACATGTACACGGGTCACTATACGTATTAATTAATTCGAATATTATATATTAAGCTATATATGAATTATTGGACTGTTAACTGTGGACTATCAACTGTGGACTGCCGACATTGGACAATTAAAATGAATTAAAATATTAATTATAACATATGAAACTAAACATTTCTTCAAGTTTGCCACTTGATTTCATCTTAAACCTCATTAGTATCTTGACGATTACAATCTGCGTTCAAACCATTCATGATTCCTGAAAACATCTCAATCGAGAGAATGAACCACCCGCACTTCATCTACGGAAGAAAAGATTTATGCATATAGTTATGCACCTGAAGAAAAAAAACTCTTGGAAACTGAGTAAACGTTTAACACGTAGCTGTGCTAATTTCTTTAGTGCTATTATTACCCAAAATAACTTTGCAGTTCTTTTTCAAAATAGCCAATTTTGTCACAGATTCAACAAGAAAACTTCGACTTTTCATCCGGAATAGCCTTATTATAACCTTGATATATATGCGTGCTCTTTTATTTTTACCAAAAAACCTTTTATATTCTACCATATTACCATTAGCGTTTAATCATCTAAAAACACAATTCTCCTGAAAACACCTTGGGTTGATAACCGACAATTCAGTATGGCTGCATTAAATGCAGACAAAACAGTAAAATTGTAGATGACCTAAATGGTCAAGAGGTTGATGATAAAGAATGGAGTGTTGGGAACTTTCGATTAAAAAATTTGGTACTGAAAAACGGATTCAGCTAACCATGAAGGAGATCAAGAACAAATACAAGGACCAAACTCTATATTCAAAAAAACCAGGTAATTCTGGATCCGATGAAATCTTTAGAGAATATCTTGCTCCGAAGTTATGTTAAAATCTTGCGGAAAATTTTTCTTTATCAACCTTCGAACTTAGCAATTCCAAAATATCATCATCAATATCTTCGATATTTCTGAGGATATTTTCATAAATATTCTTGTCCGAAATTATCTACCTCTTCGTGTTTTCTGTATTCCATTATATTGGAAACTTCTGTAAAATCTAAGTATAAATTATGAATGAATTGTGGAGAAGTATTGGGAATTGAAGCATGAGTTAGTATAATATAATGATGTCCGGCCAACGTGATTATATTACAGTAAGTCATACTGAGTTTCTAATGGGACGTGATGATTCACAGGCTATAACGTCATCATGTACCATGTTACATGACTCTTACATTCTAAACATATCAATAACATGTTCTCCTGATAGTTATATCTTCTCTCTTAACTTCTGTAATTTGACAAATCAAATCGTGCTACTACCTTTCCTTTCTACTACTACAATATAATAATTCGAAACTCCATACCTACGAATTCTGGACCATTACTTGCTTTATTTAACGTCGAGAAGAGAAAACAAAAGCATGGAACTTCGAAATATAAATGAGGATATAAAGCCCGATAACAACAAATAAATTACAAACCGTGTATGTCAATGTTTATCGCAACATAAAGACACGGGAGAATTAAAAACACTATAACCCCAAGGTCGAAGTAGAAGAAAACAGATTCCTCCGGTGGAAGTTGGAAAAGGAGAATAATTGTTGCGATAGTAAGGATAAGGACAAGAATCAGAACTGGATTAAGCATTTTCACAATCTTTTGGATGTATGAACTAAGAAAGAAACTATTGAGGTGGTGAAAATTAATGGAACGGAAAAAGTGAATTTATAATGGAAATATCCGACAGAGCAATCGAGACCGATCATCGTATTTATTAAAAGAGATCTTAATTTCCTTAATTTTCGAAGAATCAAATCTTTTAGATTTCGAAAATTTTCTCTAAATCCCTGAAATTCTGGAACTTCACCATGACTACGTCAAAAGTCAAATCCTATCTCGACCTTTTGTGATAGCTTAACTTATACTTTTCGCGTACTCGAATTATTTTATCCATACTACTCAATGATGATAAAACTCTAATTTTCAACTCATAAAAGTCATAAAAACATTCTTATTGTTATCCATGACGACCGTACTCAAATTTCGGGACAAAATTTCTTTAATGGGTAGGTACTGTGACGACCCGAAAATTTTTGACCAAATTTAAACTTAAATCTTATTTGATTTTGACACGATAAGCAAAGTCTGTAATATTAAGTATTAAAGTTTGCCAACTATATTCAAAAGATCATTTGACCTTTAACTATTTCCGATGATTCACGAACCTATAAACATAAATAGAAATGTACATGTAATTAACTATACATATAAATAATTATATTTTGTAAAATAAATATAGTAGAGAACTGACATGTGATTTAGTTATTAAGAAAGATAAATTAAAATAACTAAAGCTTGTTATTAAATGATTTTGAACATAAATTGTTAACGATTAACAAAGTATTAATTGTATAATGTTATACTTTAAATTTAAACTGTTGTGATGTATACAACTAATACACCTATCTAAATAATGAATCTGAATACGTAAAATATAATTATATATCGTAATTTGAATATATATATATATACATGATATATAAACATAATTATTATTATATGAATATTGATAAAATGTATAAAATGTATAAATATTTAATAAATATTATTATGTGATTATTATATATTACATAATTAATGAATTGTAATATAAATATATTAAATGTAATTACAAAATTTGTGATGACCCGGGAATTTCCGAGTAAATTTAAACTTAATCTTTATACGATTTCGATACGATACGCAAAGTCTGTAATGTTAAGTCACAAAACAATTTAAAACTATTTCATATATACATTTGACCTTTGACTAATTCCGACGATTCACGAACAATTGTTAAAAATAAATATATAAATATAAATATAAATATAAATATATAAATATATATATATATATATATATATATATATATATATATATATATATATATATATATTAACTTGGATTAACAAAATATAAAATAATCATTTGAACTCAACATGTAAAATAATATACAAGATAATAAAGTGGTTATTAAACTAATGCTATATATAAATACATATGATTTTCTATAAATAATTATTATGTATATTGGGGTATATGTAAGAGGCCTAAATATTATTTTTACTATTATGATTACTACTCATATCATTATTATTAATAATTATTATTATCAGTATTATTATTATAATTTATTATTTATTATTAATAGAATTATTATTATTTATATGTGTTTATTACTAAAAATAATATAACAGCGATGTAATATTTAAATCCGTTTCCTATCATTATCTAACTTTAAAGGGTTTTGTTTCCTGTCTCTAATCTTTTTAGATATCGAAATCAGATTGTTAATACAAACGAAATCGGTTAACAATCCACCTCAACTTTTATATTTCCTTCATTTTGTTTTCTATCTCCTCTCAAACACAACCCATCACCTTTTTGAATTTGGTGAGTCAAGAACGTACTAATTTGCTTTGTCTGTTACCAGTCTCAATCTTAATCTGTTTGTTTTCATCTATTTTTGTTGTATACCCTCTAATTGATTCTCCATGTCGACCACCATCACTATATTACAAACTCGAATCAAATCAAATTGCTGTTTCAGTTATTCGATTATGAGAATTATTATCATATATATTATGTATAGGTTGCTTTCCCGTTTCTATTTTGATGACAACACAAACTATAACCATGTCAATCTATTTCGGTTTCAACATAACCTCACGACCTCCATCAAGTTCTCTTGATCACCAAGTTTAACAGCCACCACCTTGGTTATCACCACCCTACCACGATCACCCTCATATATATATATATATATATATATATATATATATATATATATATATATCTCTCTCTCTCTCTCTCTCTCTCTTATTTCTTCTACCACAAAACTCATTTCTTGTTGTTAAAACAAGACACCAACGAAACTTGCTACATTTCCGTTTACTTCACGTTCCCTTTATTTTCGGTTTCTAATCGAATGTGACCATTTAACCAACCCATTAAATCACGAAAGGACCTCCACCACGTTTGTTTCACTGAATCTCTTCCAATTGACCACAAGCCAGTACCACTACAACACCTAATTCGCTACCCTTTTTGCTGCATAAACAACGGCCCAAGTTAGCAGCTACTGCTGCCATTTAACGATCAAAAGAAGGCTGCTACTGTAGCTGTGAACCACCGAGACATATATATATATATATATATATATATATATATATATATATATATATATATATATATATATATATATATATATATATATATATATATATTTATCGAATATGTTTTTTTGTATTTAAAAACAACTAAGATGTTGTTCTCCTTTTCCTGGCCGATAATTACTTGTGGGAGTACCCCACTTATTTTTTTTTCTAGTGGAGAAGAATTAATACATTAGCCAAACATGATAATGACTTTAATAAAAGTTATAATCGGGCCCAAAAGCTTGACAAAATCTTTATGATCATACGCGTTTTTTTTTATGGATCTTGGTATTGAGATTAATGGTAGATTGATGATGAATCATGACGAGGATGGTGATCCGATAGGGTTAAAGTATGTTTGATCAGTGAAGATGATATTGTTGATATTATGTTTAAGATGATCACATGAGGATGTTCATTATTTGTGATATTGATATAAGATGAAGAAACTGAAAAATAGTATAAAAGAAACTAAAATCGTTGTATAACAGAAAAAGAGAATCAGATGGATGGATAGGGGAGTTTGGTTTAGTTGATAGGTCCTAGGTTCGAACCTGGGCTCGGGCAAAATTTTATTATTTTTTTTAAAAGGAAAAAATAAAAAAAAGGATACGTAAAGGTTAAAACAATTTAAGTTGGGCCGTGAGTTTGATAGTGGGCCGTTATGATTATGCTTGTTGGGCCGTGTTTGTTGATTGGACTAAAAATATTGATGAGGGTACATGATATACGAATATGGGTTAAAACAATATTACGTGTGAATTAACACAGAAACCTCAAAGCAGTGTAATGGTTAAGGTTATGTTGGGTTAACGAGAGGTCGCGGGTTCGAGCCCCGTCTATGGCAGTCTTTCCCTTTTTAAAGCCTACTTACATGAGGTAGTTTTTCATTATAATTATTATTATTATTACTATTATTATTATTGTTGTTTTTAATATTATTATTGTTAATATTAGTGTTAAAAATTATTAATATTATAATTATATGTATAAGTATCATAAACATTATGATTATTATCAAAAACTACCTTTTTTAACAAATATATATTTTGTACATAAAAGATACTTATTATATATACTATAATTATATTAATATTTCATATAACTATATAAATCAAATTTACTAAGATTATTCATTTAAATATGTACATATAACAGACTATTAATTTTAAATATAACACTAAACAATAATGTATATAAATAAATATGGATATATTAATATAACTATATAGATATTAAATCATTTTGAATATATACACAAATTAATTATATAATATATAAATTAAGATATGATATATAAGCTTGTTTGAATACGATTATATATTTTAATATATATAACTGATTTAGGTTCATGAATCTGAGGTCAACCCTATACTTGTTCAATGTCGTTCTATGTATTTTTACTACAAAATACATTAGGTGAGTTTCATTTGCTCCCTTTTTAATTTCTTTTGCAATATATATTTTTGGGACTGAGAATACATGCGCTGCTTTTATAAATGTTTTACGAAATAGACGCAAGTAATTGAAACTACATTATATGGTTGAATGATCGAAATCGAATATGCCCCTTTTTAGTCTGGTAATCTAAGAATTAGGGAACAGACACCCTAATTGACGTGAATCCTAAAGATAGATCTATTGGGCCTAACAAACCCCATCCAAAGTACCGGATGCTTTAGTACTTCGAAATTTATATCATGTTCGAAGGAGGATCCCGGAATGATAGGGGATATTCTTATATGCATCTAGTTAATGTCCGTTACCAGGTGTTCAATCCATATAAATGATATTTTTGTCTCTTTGCATGAGACGTTTATTTATGAGAATTGGGAATATGAAATCTTGTGGTCTATTAAAATTATGAAATGATTATTTACGATAAACTAATGAACTCACCAACCTGTTGGTTGACACTTTAAAGCATATTTATTCTCAGGTATGAAAGAAATCTTTCGCTGTACATTTGCTCATTTTAGAGATATTACTTGGAGTCATTCATGACATATTTCAAAAGACGTTGCATTCGAGTCATCGAGTTCATCAAGATTATTATTAAGTCAATTATAGTTAGATATATTATGAAATGGTATGCATGACGTCAGCTTCCGATGTAATTAAAGATTGTCTTTTCAAAAACGAATGCAATGTTTGTAAAATGTATCATATAGAGGTCAAGTACCTCGCGATGTAATCAACTGTTGTGAATCGTTTATAATCGATATGGACTTCGTCCGGATAGATTAGGACGGGTCTCTACAGTTGGTATCAGAGCGGTGGTCTTAGCGAACCAGGTATGCATTAGTGTGTCTAACTGATAAGTCGTTAGGATGCATTAGTGAGTCTGGACTTCGACCGTGTCTATATGTTAAAAATTTTGCTTATCATTTTTGTCGGAAATCATTAGATTATCATCCTTAGGAAATTACCTACTTATCATTCTTAGTCTAGATACATCTCGCTGCAATGATTGCACGAATAGTGTATAGACAAAATTCATATCTTAGCATATCTACTAATCCATATCTTAGCGTATCTGTCACTGTAGACTTTATCTGACACAGTTCCTTAATTTTCTCCGTAATTCACGGGATCTTTGGAAGTATGTATAGATATTCTATATATAATTAGAATATCATTCGATATTCGAAAATCATTTCATATAAAAACCCTTTAACTGATCGTGAGAGATAGACCCTACACCTAGCTTGGATTCCATTAGTTCCGGAAGCGATTTCGAGATGTATATTGAAGCAGACTCCGAAGTCAATGAACCAGAAGTGCCTCAACCATTTAGTTATTTTCTTTCTGGAGGAGATGGGGGTGGGTCCGAGACTTACTCACTCGATGGAGAAATGAAGAAGGTGAGCCCTACCACGAACCAAACTTACCTCCTAACATCGGAGAAAACGATGTACTCACCGGTGAACTTATGCGCAACACTGTATTCACCCTTCTTGCTAAAATATTCCGCCTCGAAGGTCGTATTACTGCAATCTCAGAAAATATTCAACCTCTACTTCTGAATACCAATCGAAGGGGAATATTAGAAGAAGTTAGGGGTCTTCGAATTAATAATCAAGATCTATCGAATCAGATGAGTGGATGGATAGAAATGATAGAGGGTAGGATAGAAACCCTGACAAGAATGGTGCGTGATCTACAATCTATACTTACTACACCAACATCATCACCAACCTCAGCACCAACAACACTTGTAGCACCGACAGCAATAGTACCACCATCAGCAGCACCAGCAGCATAACCAGTACTAACAACAACAACATCATCACACGTCTTGACCTCGCAATCTATACCTCAAGCATAATCATCGTTCTACGAATCGTTCTACGAATCGTTCTACATAAACTATCTTCGTCCTTCGTGATGATTATGTAATCTCTAATGTTTTAGAGATTATGTACTCTAGTTCTAGCCGTAAATCAAATGAGTTTAATATCAAATTGACTCATTAAATCCACGGTTACATCTGAAGAAAATATATATGTAAATATATTTTCATAAAGATTGTAATTAAAAATTCTTTCGTACAAACTGTTAATGATGAAAATATTTTAACGGGTAGGTAATACCCGAGGAATATTTAGATTTCACATTAATAAGTTACATTGTACATTCTTCGAATCTGATTCAACAGTCATTTACTACCCTACTTACATCTACAAAGATACGAATCCGTCCACCGCAGAATAACCAATTTCATTCAATTTCATATTTGAATTTTGACCTATCAGAATCCAACAAGTGGCATAATGAAGAAAACATTGGACAAAATAAAATTTGTTAGAAACAAACAAATTAACAATATGAAATTTTGTTAAGAAACCACGCTAACAAGATCTTAGCTAACTGTTCCTAGTTAACTATTAATTATGTATTACATTTTATTTTATCACAATGTATTTATCGCAGTTTATTTATCGCAATTTACATTCTCGCAATTTTATTTATCATCATTTAATTTCTGTATTTATTTTACACACTTTAAATATCGGGACACGTATACAAGGTTTTGACATATCATATCGATGCATATATATATATATATATATATATATATATATATATATATATATATATATATATATATATATATATATTATTTGGAATCACCATAGACACTCTATATGCAGTAATGGTCGAATTCTCTATACAGGGTTGAGGTTGATTCTACAATAATATATACTTTGAGTTGTGATCGAGCCTAAGACATGTACACGGGTCACGATATGTATTAATTAATTCGAATATTATATATCTAACTATATATGAATTAGTGGACTATCAACTAAGGACTGCAACATTGGACAATTAAAATGAATTAAAATATTGACTATAACATATAAAACTAAACATTTCTTCAAGTTTGCCATTTGATTTCATCGTAAACCTCATCTGTATCTTGACGATTACAATTTGCGTTCAAATCTTTTATGATTCTTGAAAACACCTCAATCGAGAGGATGAACCAACTGCACTTCATCTACGTAAGAAGAGATTGATGCATATAGTTATGCACTTGGAAACACTCGGAACCTGAGTAAACGTTTAACACGTATCTTTGCTGGCTTCGTTGGCATTGTTGTTACCGAAAATAACATTACAATTCCTTTTCAAGGTAGCAAATTTTGTCACAGCTCCATCAAGTCAATTTCGACTTTCCGTTCGAAACAACCTTATTATAATCTTGATATATATGCGTACAATTTTATTGTTACCGAGGAACCTTTTATATTTCATCTTGTTACCAGCAGACGTACCAACAACCTCGTTACTCTTTGGGCTTAAATCCCTATGACAAATTATTACATTTATCTATTGAAGTCTCATCATATTCTCATCCGCATCTGGTAACGAGAATTGCCATACCAAATACTGGGAATCAGCAAATTCTGTATTGTGAGCCTCGCAACGTTTCCACATCAACAGTTATATGTAAACATATAACATTTATCTCTTAGAATTATGATCTTTCATCTGAAATCCTGAAAAGCACTCAGTCTACAAATCAAATACTCTGAATGTTGAAAAAGCTGAATGAAGCAGCAGAAACCGTAGACAACCGTAAATGACCTTAATCATCGGAAGTTGATGATAAAGAATTGTAGCTTGGCAAAGCTCAGAAAAAGTTTGAAACTGAAAAAAAAACTGATTGAGCAAACTATGAAGGAAGCCGTGGAAAAATCACAAAGAATAAGTTTGACTTCAAAGAATCTAAATGATTCAGTACCTGCTGAAGTCATTAACGAATACCTTGCTTTTGACTCCAAACTCTTGCGGACAAATTTTCTACACCATCCTTCGATATTAGAAATTCCAAAATATCATCGTATCTTTAATTATAAATGTCCTCCATATTTCTGAAGATATTTTCATAACTATTCTTATCTGAAATCATTAATCTCTTTGTGCTATCAGTGTTACATCATATAGAAACTGTTAGTTTCTATATTCTGTAAACTTTCGAGCTTAAAATGTGAATGTATTGAAATAATGTTGGGAACTGATGCATGAGTTAGTATAATATAATGACACTTGATCAACGTGATTATATTATAGTAAGTCATGCTGAGTTTCTAATGAAACGTGATGATTCACAGACCATAACGTCATCATGTGCCATGTTACGTGACTCTTACATTCTATCTAATCTCCAAACATATCAAGAACATATTTTCTTGATAGTCCTATCTTTCCCTTAAATTATGGTAATTTGACAAGTCAGATTGTACTATTACCATTTCTTTCCTAGAACATTAACTGTGTTCATTTCGAAATTTATACCTGCGAATTCTGGACCATTACAAGCGGTGCTTAATCGCAAGAAAAAGAAACGAAGGGGCAAAGCTTCGAAATAGAAATTGGAGTATAAATCGCAGCAAATAGGAGGGAATATTAACTGTGGATGACAATGATTATAGAAGACAGAAGTAGGGACATTGAGATATAAGGGGAGATATAAAACTCAATAACAACACATAAATTAAAAACCGTATATATATCAATGTTTATCGCAACATAAAGACACGGGAGAATTAAAAACACTATAACCCAAGGGCGAAATAGAAGAAAACAGATTCCTCAGGTGGAAGTTGGAAAAGAAGAATGACAGAAATGATAATTAGGAAAATATCAAGGATTAGAACTGGAATAAGTATTTTCACAATCTTTTGGATGTATGAACTAAGAAAGAAAATATAGGAATGATGAGAATAATGGAATGGAAGAGTTTAAATTAAAATGGAATTGCCAGATAGAGTAATCAAGGCAGATCTCCGCATTTAATTAGAGAGATCCTGATTTCCTTATTCGCCGAAGAATCAAATCTTTCAGATTTCGAAGATTTTCTCTAAATCCCTTGAATTCCGAAATTCAACCATGACTAGTCAAAAGTTATGATGAAACATGTCTTTCTCATTTCACTATTTAGTGATAGCTTCACTCGTACACTTCGAGTAATTGAATTATCTTACCCATATTACTCAACAGTAATAAAATTCTATTTATCAGCTCAAATTCATCATGAAAACATTTTTAATGTTAGCTATGACGATCACGATCAAATTTCGGGACGAAATTTCTTTAACGGGTAGGTACTGTGATGACCCGGGAATTTCCGAGTAAATTTAAACTTAATCTTTATATGATTTCGATACGATAAGCAAAGTCTGTAATGTTGAGTCACAAAACAATTTAAAACTATTTCATATATACATTTGACCTTTGACTAATTCCGATGATTCACGAACAATTGTTAAAAATAAATACATAAATATAAATATAATATATATATATATATATATATATATATATATATATATATATATATATATATATATATATATTAACTTGGATTAACAAAATATAAAATAATCATTTGAACTCAACATGTAAAATAATATACAAGATAATAAAGTGGTTATTAAACTAATGCTATATATAAATACATATGATTTTCTATAGATAATTATTATGTATATTGGGGTATATGTAAGAGGCCTAAATATTATTTTTACTATTATGATTACTACTCATATCATTATTATTAATAATTATTATTATCAGTATTATTATTATTATTTATTATTAATAGAATTATTATTATTTATATGTGTTTATTATTAAAAATAATATAACAGCGATGTGATATTTAAATCCGTTTCCTATCATTATCTAACTTTAAAGGGTTTTGTTTCCTGTCTCTAATCTTTTTAGATATCGAAATCAGATTGTTAATACAAACGAAATCGGTTAGCAATCTACCTCAACTTTTATATTTCCTTCATTTTGTTTTCTATCTCCTCTCAAACACAACCCATCACCTTTTTGAATTTGGTGAGTCAAGAACGTACTAATTTGCTTTGTCTGTTACCAGTCTCAATCTTAATCTGTTTATTTTCATCTATTTTTGTTGTATACCCTCTAATTGATTCTCCATGTCGACCACCATGACTATATTACAAACTCGAATAAAATCAAATTGCTGTTTCAGTTATTCGATTATGAGAATTATTATCATATATATTATGTATAGGTTGCTTTCCCGTTTCTATTTTGATGACAACACAAACTATAACCATATCAATCTATTTCGGTTTCAACATAACCTCACAACCTCCATCAAGTTCTCTTGATCACCAAGTTTAACAGCCACCACCTTGGTTATCACCACCCTACCACGATCACCCTCATATATATATATATATATATATATCTCTCTCTCTCTCTCTCTCTCTCTCTCTCTCTCTCTCTCTTATTTCTTCTACCACAAAACTCATTTCTTGTTGTTAAAACAAGACACCAACGAAACTTGCTACATTTCCGTTTACTTCACGTTCCCTTTATTTTCGGTTTCTAATCGAATGTGACCATTTAACCAACCCATTAAATCATGAAAGGACCTCCACCATGTTTGTTTCACTGAATCTCTTCCAATCGACCACAAGCCACTACCACTACAACACCTAATTCGCTACCCTTTTTGCTGCATAAACAACGGCCCAAGTTAGCAGCTACTGCTGCCATTTAACGATCAAAAGAAGGCTACTACTGCAGCTGTGAACCACCGAGACATATATATATATATATATATATATATATATATATATATATATATATATTATCGAATATGTTTTTTTGTATTTAAAAACAACTAAGATGTTGTTCTCCTTTTCCTGGCCGACAATTACTTGTGGGAGTACCCCACTTATTTTTTTCTAGTGGAGAAGAATTAATACATTAGCCAAACGTGATAATGACTTTAATAAAGGTTATAATCGGGCCCAAAAGCTTGACAAAATCTTTATGATCATACGCGTTTTTTTTATGGATCTTGGTATTGAGATTAATGGTAGATTGATAATGAATCATGACGAGGATGGTGATCCGATAGGGTTAAAGTATGTTTGATCAGTGAAGATGATATTGTTGATATTATGTTTAAGATGATCACATGAGGATGTTCATTATTTGTGATATTGATATAAGATGAAGAAACTGAAAAATAGTATAAAAGAAACTAAAATCGTTGTATAACAGAAAAAGAGAATCAGATGGATGGATAGGGGAGTTTGGTTTAGTTGATAGGTCCCAGGTTTGAACCTGGGCTCGGGAAAAATTTTATTATTTTTTTTAAAAGGAAAAAATAAAAAAAGGATACTTAAAGGTTAAAACAATTTAAGTTGGGCCGTGAGTTTGATAGTGGGCCGTTATGATTATGCTTGTTGGGCCGTGTTTGTTGATTGGACTACAAATATTGATGAGGGTACGTGATATACGAAAATGGGTTAAAACAATATTAGGTGTGAATTAACACAGAAACCTCAAAGCAGTGTAATGGTTAAGGTTATGTTGGGTTAACGAGAGGTCGTGGGTTCGAGCCCCGTCTATGGCAGTCTTTCCCTTTTTAAAGCCTACTTACATGAGGTATTTTTTCTTTATAATTATTATTATTATTACTAATATTATTATTGTTGTTGTTAATATTATTATTGTTAATATTAGTGTTAAAAATTATTAATATTATAATTATATGTATAAGTATCATAAACATTATGATTATTATCAAAAAATACTTTTTTAAACAGATACATATTTTGTACATAAAAGATACTTATTATATATACTATAATTATATTAATATTTCATATAACTATATAAATCAAATTTACTAAGATTATTCATTTAAATATGTACATATAACAGACTATTAATTTTAAATATAACACTAAACAATAATGTATATAAATAAATATGGATATATTAATATAACTATATAGATATTAAATCATTTTGAATATATACACAAATTAATTATATAATATATAAATTAAGATATGATATATAAGCTTGTTTGAATACGATTATATATTTTAATATATATAACTGATTTAGGTTCGTGAATCCGATGTCAACCCTATACTTTTTCAATGTCGATCTATGTATTTTTACTACAAAATACATTAGGTGAGTTTCATTTGCTCCCTTTTTAAATGCTTTTGCAATATATATTTTTGGGACTGAGAATACATGCGCTGCTTTTATAAATGTTTTACGAAATAGACGCAAGTAATTGAAACTACATTATATGGTTGAATGATCGAAATCGAATATGCCCCTTTTTAGTCTGGTAATCTAAGAATTAGGGAACATACACCCTAATTGACGCGAATCCTAAAGATAGATCTATTAGGCCTAACAAACCCCATCCAAAGTACCGGATGCTTTAGTACTTCAAAATTTATATCATGTCCAAAGGAGGATCCCGGAATGATAGGGGATATTCTTATATGCATATAGTTAATGTCGGTTACCAGGTGTTCAATCCATATGAATGATATTTTTGTCTCTATGCATGAGACGTTTATTTATGAGAATTGGGAATATGAAATCTTGTGGTCTATTAAAATTATGAAATGATTATTTATGATAAACTAATGAACTCACCAACCTTTTGGTTGACACTTTAAAGCATGTTTATTCTCAGGTATGAAAGAAATCTTTCGCTGTGCATTTGCTCATTTTAGAGATATTACTTGGAGTCATTCATGACATATTTCAAAAGACGTTGCATTCGAGTCGTCGAGTTCATCAAGATTATTATTAAGTCAATTATAGTTAGATATATTATGGAATGGTATGCGTGACGTCAGCTTCCGATGGAATTAAAGATTGTCTTTTCAAAAACGAATGCAATGTTTGTAAAATGTATCATATAGAGGTCAAGTACCTCGCGATGTAATCAACTGTTGTGAATCGTTTATAATCGATATGGACTTCGTCCGGATGGATTAGGACGGGTCTCTACAAAATTAAAAGTATAAGTGTTATGATCAAATAGTACTATTACTACCTTCATCATTATTAACATTAATATCAATATTAGAAATTTCAATAAATTTAAGGTTTATGATTATCAAATTAAATACTTAATGTACAAAAATTACTATAAGAACGATTGAAATTCCTATTTAGTTGTAATATTATTAGTTATTATGATTGATATTAATATTACTCTTGTAATTATCATTAATAATATTATCATAAAAAAATAATAATAATAAAACATATCATTTGTATCATTAATTATATCGATTGTTAATATTGATTTTTATAAATATCATAATTAATAATATCATAATTAATTATTATAATTAATATTTATATAATTATTATTATAAAATACTGGATACAGAATATTTACAAATTAGGGAATTGGGTAAATGATTTAAATCTGTTTCAAGTAGCTATCTTACTGTGATTAAATTTGTTTATGTCTCCTAAATCGTTATCCAGCAGATTTGATCGTACCAATTTGTTAACAATCACCATCGACTTTTATTTTGTTATTTATTTTATATTACTGAGAGTATATGTCTGTAGAGTCCAACGAACTGGAAAACAAATATAATTGAGGCACATTAGCTGTGATTGTATCTATTAATCTTTATATAAAACTCAGCAAATGTAGTTCGATGGGGAGGAGGAGAATCAAATTTAAATAAAAAAATGGTCACGACAACCTCTGTTCTTGACAAATCTTTCCAAAAATCAAATTCGTGTTTAATTTAAAAATTCTTTAATGCAGTTCTGTTGTAAACCTTTCAAGTAAACTATCTGCAAAGTTTTGAATTCCAATTTTTCTTATCAAGCTCTAATTCTTGAGTCAAAGTCTCGGTTTAAAAAAAAGTCAAATAATTTGTTCATAGTAAAATTTGTAATCGTTTTTGTGTTTTAATTCAAATTGATGACTCAGATAGTTTCTAACAACAATTTGAAAACTTTTTCGTGTTATAAGTGTAGCTTAAAACATTCAAAAAGATCGAAGTTGATTTTAGAGTTTATTAAATTTTTTTTCTTTTCTTCGTTACAGCTCCTGCTGTATCTGTTTAAATTTTTTTTAGTTAAATCGAATTCAGCACAAACAGTTTCTGTTTTATATTTAATTTCTAAAACAAATTTTGTATTTATGGTTAAGATTAAATGGAAATCTATTTTTTTTCTCTCTTTGTGCGACGAACAACATACCAGCAGGTATGTTTTTATTTTATTTTTTTATTATTTTTTTTAAACAAGTATCACACTTTATAGTTCTCTGATTAGTTATAAGTCTTAAATGAACATTAATTCAAACTTAGGATTTGTTTATTGATCGATTTAAATTGAGTTGTAGAAGAAGAAGGGAGACAGAAATATACGGTTCATATTAATCAGAAGCTAGAATTATAACAGATAAAGATATACGGTGTAATGGTTAAGAGAGGGTTCGGGTTTTCGAGAGGTCGAGGGTTCGAACTTGGGCAGTGACAGCTTACTTTCTTTTTGGAAGCTTTTACTATTAAGGTAGTATTACTATCTTTATTATTGTTATTTTATTATTATTATTATTATTATTATTATTATTATTATTATTATTATTATTATTATTATTATTATTATTATTATTATTATTATTATTATTATTATTAATTGTTATTATTGTTAAGTTAATTAATATCATTACTAACATTAATATAATTTATACTATTATTACCATCATTATTATTAAGATAAGTATTATTAGTATTAACATTATTATTATTATTATCATTATTAATAAAATTATTATTTTTATGGTTATTATAGTTATCCTTATTATTTTTTTACCATTAATATTATTACAAAGATTATCATTTAGATTATTATTATTATTATTATCATCTTTATTATTATTATAATCACTATTTTAGTATTATAAATATTATTTTAATAAACAAATGACATTTATATATTTTACATCTATATTAATATTAGATATTATTTTGTTTAATAAAATGTTATTATAATTAAGTTACAAATAATATATAAATATGAGTTCTAATACATTATTTAATATTTTCAAGCCTTAATATATAATATATATAATAAATAACCTATATTATATCCTAATTAAAATACTTTAATAAGAATCTGTTATATAACTACTAAGCATCTAAAATACATAAAATAGATATAATTAATTTATTTATTAATATAACATACAAATTCTTAATATAAGAAGTATACTAATAATATTAATATATAAACTTGTTAATTGTTATTATGTGTTTAATATATATAAAACTAATATAGGTTCGTGAATCCGAGGCCAACCCTGCATTGTTCAGTTTCGTCGTATGAATATTTTTACTACAAAATATTGGATGGTGAGTTTCATTTACCTTTTTACCCTTTATATTTTTGGGCTGAGAATACATGCGTAATGTTTATAAATGTTTTACGAAATAAACATAAGTAATTGAAACTACATTATATGGGTGAATGATCAAAGCCGAATATGCCCCTTTTTGCTTGGTAACCTAAGAATTAGTAAACCGATCTACTAATTGACGGGAATCCTAAAGATAGATTTGTTGGGCCTAACGAACCCCATCCAAAGTACCGGATGCTTTAGTACTTTGATGTTGTTTTATCATGTCCGAAGGATTTCCCGGAATGATAGGGGATATTCTTATATGCATCTTGTTAATGTCGGTTACCAGGTGTTCACCATATGAATGATTTTTGTCTCTATGCATGGGACGTATATTTATGAGAAATGAAAATGAAATTCTTGTGGTCTATTAAAATGATAAAAATGAATGATTATGATAAAATAATGAACTCACCAACCTTTTGGTTGACACTTTAAAGCATGTTTATTCTCAGGTATTAAAAAAATCTTCCGCTGTGCATTAACTCATTTTAGGGATATTACTTGGAGTCATTCATGGCATATTTTGAAAGATGTTGCATTCGAGTCGTCGAGTTCATCAAGATTATTATTAAGTCAATTATAGTTGGAGGTATTATGAAATAGTATACTTGCCGTCAACTTTCGATGTAAAGAAAGTTTGTCTTTTAAAAACGAATGCAATGTTTGTAAAATGTATCATATAGAGGTCAATTACCTCGCGATGTAATCAACTATTGTGAATCATTTATATTGTATATGAACGAGGCATTTCATGTTAAATGTTGTTAACCCATTGTTTATTATAACTAATGAGATATTAAATCATTACATTATCATGATATAATGATGTATTAATATATCTTAATATGATATATATACATTTAAATGTTGTTACAACGATAATCGTTACCTGTATGTCTCGTTTCGAAATCCTTAAGTTAGTAGTCTTGTTTTTACATATATAGTTCATTGTTAATATACTTAATGATATATTTACTTATCATAATATCATGTTAACTATATATATATATCCATATATATGTCATCATATAGTTTTTACAAATATTAACGTTCGTGAATCACCAGTCAACTTGGGTGGTCAATTGTCTATATGAAACCTATTTCAATTAATCAAGTCTTAACAAGTTTGATTGCTTAACATGTTGGAAATACTTAATCATATAAATATCAATTTTATTTAATATATATAAACATGGAAAAGTTCGGGTCACTACAAGTCAAACCTTTTATGTTACTCGGTCAACGAATCAATTGAAGAAATTTTGTAAATTTCAGAATCAAATGTTGATCAACGAGTGTTTGTTGGATACTATGGAATACATTTCATGAAGGATTCATGTCCTGAGAATGTTTGATTTTTGTTTTTGAAATTTTATCTTCATCCTTGTATTGAAGCCGTTCTTCAGCAATTATTAAATTTTGATGTTTTCGGGTCAATTAATGATTTAAAAAGTTTATAGGAAAGATTTACCAGGTAATTCATTCAGTAATTTTTATCTAAAACGTTTTTAAACTCAAAATAGTTATTTTTTATATTATCCATCGCGAACAGCAGCAGGAATCTGATTCTATATTTTTTCTTCGTTTTATTGTTAATCAATCTCATCACATTGTAGTTCTTGGTTTGTTATAAAGTGTTAAGGTTGGATTGGTAAATTGTTTTACGATTTTGGTTTCCCTGGTCGACTGAATATTTAGAAGAAGGAGAAGAATCAGATACAATTTTAGGTTAATAGGATTTGAGGGTTGTATTAAATCAGAAGTGTAATGGGTAGCGTAATGGTGTAAGGTGTTTGGTTAAACCGAGAGGTCCCGGGTTCGAATCCCGTCCTGGGTATATTTTTTTGAGGAGAGCTTTTAAGGTAGAATACTTTTATAATTATTATTAACATTTACATTATCATTGTTATTATTATTAGTATGATTGTTATTATTATTGTTATTAGTAATATTATTATTATTATTATTACCATACTTACAAGTATTAGAATCATTGTTATCATTAGTATTAGTATAAGTATTATTTATATAATTATTATTATTTTTAGTATTATTATCATTTTTAGGATCATGATTATCATTATTAATTAATGTTATTACTACAAGTATTATAATTAACAATACTATTATTACCACTAATATAAGTATTATGATAAAATTTTCATTTATTATGATTATAAATACAAGTATGAATATTACTATTATTATCACTAACAGTTGTATTATTATTATTATTATTATTATTATTATCATGATTAGGATCATTATTATTATCATAATTATGAAAATAATACAAGTTATCATTATTTTCATTAATATTAGCATTATAACACTTTTGTAACTATTAGTATTATTATTAACAATATCAATATTATTTTTATTATTAATACTATCATTTTTAATAAAGTTATTATTATTATATCATTAATATCAACACTATGATTTTTAAGCAGATAAATAATTGGTACATAAAATATACTTATTATATATACTATAGTTATATTAAAATTTCACATAACTATATATATCAAACCTACTAAAATTATTTATATAAATACTTACAAATAACAAAACTATCGATTTTTAAATATAATATTAAACAATTATGTATATAAACATATTAATATAACTATATAAATATTAACCATTTTGAACATATACACAAATTAAATATACATAAGATATAAATTAAGGATATAATGAATAAATGTGTTCAGTTAAGATTATGTGTTTTAATATATATACAAATGATATAGGTTCGTGAATCTGAGGCCAACCTTGCATTGTTTAGTTGTTCAATGTTCATATGTATTTTTACTACAAAATACATTACCGTGAGTTTCATTTGCTTCCTTTTTAAATGCTTTTACAATATATATTTTTGGGACTGAGAATACATGCGCTAATTTATAAATGTTTGACAAAATAGACACAAGTACTTAAAACTACATTGTATGGTTAGATTACTATACCGAATATCCCCCCTTCAAGTCTGGTAACCTAAGAATTAGGGAAATGGCCCCTAATTGACGCGAATCCTAAAGCTAGATCTATGGGCCTAACAAACCCCATTCTGGAATTTGGAATGCTTTAGTACTTCGATTTAAATGGTGATTGCGATTGCCAATATTTATGGCATACTTGCTAGTATGCGGGGATATTCTATATGCATTATGTTAATTTCGGTTACCAGGTGTTCATTATACGAATGGATTTTTATACACTTGCGAGTGTAAGGTTATTTATGAAAAATGAAATCTTGTGGTCTATTAAAATTATGGAAATGATCGATTATGATAAATTAATGAACTCACCAACCTTTTAGTTGACACTTTAAAGCATGTTTATTCTCAGGTATGAAAGAAATCTTTCGCTGTGCATTTGCTCATATTAGAGATATCACTTGGAGTCATTCATGACATATTTCAAAAGACGTTGCATTCGAGTCATCGAGTTTATCAAGATTATTACTAAGTCAATTATAGTTGGATATATTATGAAATGGTATGCATGCCGTCAACTTTCGATGTAATGAAAGATTGTCTTTTAAAAATGAAAGCAATGTTTGTAAAATGTATCATATAGATGTCAAGTACCTCGCGATGTAACCAAATGTAATGTATTCGTTCAGATGGATTAGAACGGGTCGTTATAAAGATACGGGCTGACGTTGTGTTTAGCGTTTTTTTAAAAAGTGTCTGTTTTGAACGTAGTTAGTATCGTTTTGTTCATAAAATTATTTTGAGTCTGACGGTGTTGTCTAAAAAATTTAACTCGCGGCGAGCGGGAAGATACGGGCTGTTGTTGTGTTTAGCGTTTTTTTAAAAAGTCTCAGTTTCAAACGTAGTTAGTTTCGTTTTGTTCGTAAAAATATTTCGAGTTTAATTGAGTGCTTGGTGAAATCTAAATCTGAGCGAGGAGAAAGATACGGACTGTCAAAGGATTCGGGGGAAGTTTTTATTTTAAGTTAGGGAATTGACAGTTTACCCCCTCAGAGTATAGGGTATTTTTTGTCTCTTTTAGGATTGAATTTGGTTGAGTGTCGTTTCATTTGGTGGAGTGGCCAAAACGACCACAAACCCCACCAATTTTAGTATATATATATATATATATATATATATATATATATATATATATATATATATATATATATATATATAATAGAATATAATATAAGTTAATAATTAATACTATAATAAATAAATACACATCTACTATCTTCTGACCTAAATGTACATGATAAATTGATAATGATCAATTTTTATTTTTATGTTTTTGAAACATCAAGAAAAATTTATTAATATAAATATGTTACACTCAAATTAATACACTCAAATTTCTTTTTAAAACAAAAAATGTTACGCAATTGGGTAGAAGCCGAGCTAGACATTACGGGCAGTACTAAAGCTCAAATTTGGGTTAATGAGGTTGTTGATACTTCGTTATTGAACAAATGCTTGAAGATGATTTCCCCTCAAACATTCTGAGCATTCTCGAACTGTGTCGTTCTGCGTACTAGTGAACGGAGTGCAGGTTTTGGGTTAGCTTTAGATGTTGTCTCTTCGGACGTTGATGTTTGAGCTTCGGTGGTTTATGCTAAGCGATTCGAATCCATTCAGGCCGCTTTGGTTGTGGTGCGGATGATCAATTGCGGTAGTGGCTGTAATGCTTTGCATGGTGTTTGTCAAGGTCCGGAAGTTGGAACTTCCCATGTTGTAGATTAGTCGAGTATTAATGTGTCAAGCTTATTATCGGATGAAGTTTGAAGCTTAAGAGATCACTCAAAGGCCCCTTTTTTCTGTTGGTGTTGTTTTTGTTCTTGGAGCAGCTTCAAAGGGCTCATCTGATGGGGTTTAATCTTGCCCTTGTGAGCAAGAGGTGTGAAATGTAACGACCCGGCTTTTTCGACTTGCTTTTGTGCTTTGTGCTTTTGCGAAACTGCGTATATGTGCGTACTGAGCTAGTTTATGCTCTGGGATCTTATTTAATGATTAATTACTTTCATTAATATCTTACAACGTGCTATTAAGTGTGTAATCACTTAACTTGATCCCCGAATTTTTTTACGACCGTTAGTGTCACTTGACATTTTTAACGAACTGCGTACTGCGTACACGTTTAACTTTTGTCATAACCGGAACATTACTACTACGAAATATTAATTGTTATTTTATAATAACAATTACTTGGGTTTTTAGATGCTTAATTACGCTTAGTAATTTACTAGAGCACACTAGTTAGTCTTGTTGGACTTTCTACCTTATTGGACCTTAGCCCACCCTACACTAGCTAGTGGACTATTTAATTAGCCCAATTATAATTAACTAGTGACCCATTAATAAGTAAGATAAATGCCCATTTATTAGAGGGAACATACTAGCATTTTTGTCAAGTATTATCCTTAATGTTGCATGGGATCCTAACATAATCACCAACTTTAGACAACCATTTACCAAAAAGCAAAAAAAGTGTCCCTCCTTGTCCCCCCATAACCCACGGCCATGTACCCCTCCCCACACCCTCACCACCTATAAATACATGTCTTATTCCATCCATTTTACACTTGCTCTCATTTGCATTTCACACACACTTACTCTATAATTCTTTCTCTAGTCTTTCTCTCTCTAAAAAGTGTAAGTATTTGATTTTTCTTCTTCTTCTTCCCTCGCCTTTCACGAAATCATCATCTAAGGGTCTAGCTTTTTAGCTTTGATCTTGATTACATCTTGTAGATTCAAACATGCATTTGAATCATTCAATGACATGGAAGATTCAAGCTTTCTAGCTTTGAATCTTCACCTACTTTGTAGATCTAAATCTTTTAACTTTAATCTTGTTATTTTGTTATAAAGATTCAAACTTGTGTTTGTAATCTTCATGTAACTTAAAGATCCAAGCTTTATGCTTCAAGATCTTCAAGAACAACCAAGATGCAAGCTTTCTAGCTTGAATATTCATATCTTTTGTTGGATCTAACTTTTCTAACTTATGATCTCATTATGGTGTTGTAAAGATCAAAACTTACGTTTATGGTCTTCATGTAACTTAAAGATCTAAGCTTTATACTTCAAGGTCTTCAAGAACACTAAAGGTTCAAGCTTTCTAGCTTTGTGACCTTATAACTTATGTGAAAAGGATCCAAGCTCTCTAGCTTAGGGTTCCATCACTTTATTTGACATAGATTATGTTCATACTTGTTTGATTGAAGTAAAGTTTGTAGCTTTAGTTGTAAATGTAACTTGTAATTGTGTTAAGACTAAGGATATGATGTAACCTTGGTTCATCATCCATCTAAGACTCTTAAATGAGTTGTGTTCTTACTTGGTCTTAACATATTGTATGTTGATGGTAAAATCTTGGTCAAGGTGATGCTAACCCATCAACGAGTTGTACACTTGAAGCTACAAGCATCAAGGATGAGAACCGTGATGAGCATCAAGCACCAAGAACCCCACCGGAGCACTTGTTTAACTGTTTTTCGGGATCTGATCTGATTCCTGGACTTCTGGAAAATTTATTTTCAGTTAGTTCATTTCGAGTAGATGACTTTTCATTTAGGCCTCGACTTAATCTGATATACGGTTTAGGATTTATAGCCCTCCGAAAGTCACTATGCCGTTGTAACGTTGTGCTGCAATTTTTGACCTACTCGCACTTAAACCATCGCCACGGTCAAACGAAGACGAGTTAGGTTCTGAAAATTGGTCAGCGGTTAGAGGACTCATATACGGAGCCATATCCACTGACTATGCATCTTTTTGTTTTGTATAGAGGTCGTAGCAGCTGACCGAATTCAGCCTATTGTTTCAATCTCTATTCTTGTCAAACTTACTTAACTTTTATAATGATGAATGATGATGATGATGACATATATATATATATATATATATATATATATATATAAACTTAATTTATACACTTTCAAACCTTTTTGGGACAACATATTGACTTAGTGACCTTTGACTTAGGTTGACGACCTTTCGGACCGACTTACTACTTGTATACTTTCATTATCGACTTTACCGCTTTTATCACTGTGAGTTATAGCATCCCTTTTTACTTTAATTATTTTGGGACTGAGAATACATGCGCTTTTTATGTTTTACATACTAGGCACGAGTACTTAAACTTTATATATGTGTGGGTTATACAATGGCATAAACTTTCCCCTTAGCTCGGTAACGTTTAGTCATTGGTTTTTGAACCGGTGAACACGAATCTTAGATATGGATCCATAGGGTTTAACATCCCCACTCGGGCTAGTCGTGCTAGCATTTAACGGGTGTTTAATACTTCGTAAACTTACGCACTCGCCAAGTGTAATTTTAGGGGGTAATATTACGTTAAGTTAGTTACCGGGTGCCCACGAATAAGCATATACTTTATCATACTGATTTGAATTACTGATTTAAACTGCTGGTTGAAGCACTGAAATCTCGTGGCCTACATTACATTACTGATTACAAATAAACTATAGCTCACCAACATTCGTGTTGACTTTTTAAGCATGTATTTCTCAGGTGCTTAGACGATGTTGCTTTCGCTGTTAGACTTGCTGTCTTGGTGTTATAGACTTGCTGTTATGGACCTGCTGTGTTAGATTTTCACTGCATTACTTAGAGATGTCTCAATCATGAAACTTTTATCTTGCATTCACAACTTATGTTATTTGAATAATGGCTTTGTAATGACCTCTGTGTCACGTTATCTTTTGTAAACGCTGTCTTTTTATGAATGTAAAACTGGTTTTCAAACAGCATATAGTGTTTGACCGTGTAAAGATCCTGTTGTTGAAAAATCATACACGATGGTTTTGTACGGGGCGTCACATTTGGTATCAGAGCATTGGTTGTAGGGAATTAGGTTGCATTAGTGAGTCTTGACCGAGTCGAGTAGGATTCGCTAATAGGACTAATCTACAACTTGCTCGTTTACCTTTTACTGTTTACTACTGCATGCTACTATGTTGTATTACTACATGTCACTGTTACTACTGCTGCATGCTACTATGTTGTATTACTACATGTCAATGTTACTACTGCTGCATGCTACTGCTTACTTATACTGCCATATGATCTTGCTGCATGCTTACTCTTACTGCTATGTGAACTTACTGCATGCTGCTACTTATTCTTGTTACTGCATACTACTATCTGCTTTTGATTGCATGTTACTTCTGCTTAGTACTATTATTATTGCCATACTATGTACTGCTGTAGACGATCTAGGTTGCTGTAGTTACTATGCCTGATTACGTGCTTGCTACCCGTCTGCTTTTCGCTGTACCAACTTGTAGAATTTATCCTTCCTAGTTCAGATATTTTTCTGAACCCTTTCCCGCTTGTCTAACCCTAAGGATTAGTATTGTAATCCACCTTTTACTACCGTTCCACCGTTCCATAGATCGAAATATTACTTCACGCAATCTAGGAGAAATACCCCTCGGATTACAAGCCCACTAAGGTTGATTCTCGGAGGAGGAGATATGTGAGGACTTACCGGAGTAACCGCACCCCCGAGATCACTCTAATTAGCCACGTACAACGTATGAACATTAGAAGGATGTTTAGTTTCTGCAAGATGACTCGTACCTCGTACGCTTTCTTGACCGTCACCTATCTCTTTCATCCTTCATCGCTGCTCGACGATCTAATGACACTTCTGGACTTAGGTCCCCAACACTCTTAGGCATTGGAAGAAGTCGGGAGGACATCTCCTTTCACAAGGTCAGAGTGCCTTCTATTGATGCTCAGCCGTACCCAGGGACTTGGGAGTTGCCTCAAGACGTATCGTATTACTACTTGTTACACGTACAACTCGACACGAGATCCATATTGAATTTCTAGAAAGGAACCTAACGACATTACCTGAACCCGAACATTTTGAAGAAATTTCGGGACAATTAGGCATTGATGCATGACCTACGAAACCTACGCACCCACACTGAGAAACCTTGAGATTAATTATGTAGATTTTGTTTTGGGATAGCATAAATAAAGCACCGTTAGATAAAATTGAGTAGAACTTGAAGTGATCATGTTACATTGACCATATGGAGTGATATTAGAATGAACGTACGATTTAGTACAATATAATGACGCCAGGCCAGCGTGACTATATTGAAGTAAATCATGCAGAAGTCCCAATGTTACTATATAAGGAATATGAAGTGATTCAAATGGAATTTTGGTAGGAACTACTTGAGTATACGCATTATGGACTGTTAGAGGTAGGGAAAGAATAACCACTTAGCCCAGGTACTGTACAAGCAGGGCCTTGATTGCAGAATTTGTAACCCAAAAATTTGTTATAGATTTAGACACCCTGGATACTTAAGGAAAAAGTTCTGAGATAGGAAAAACCTTGGACTCACTTGCGGTAGAGCAATCGTTATCTCAGCTATGGAGACTCGCATGAATCCTGATTTTAGTTAGGGTACATTTCGTCACAACGTTCTATTGTCTCGGAGTTGTTTAGTACTAGAGCGTTAGAAACCTTATATCTAAGGACCTTAGTGTTATGACTAATAAGCCATTAACAACCATGAGGGTTAAGTATTCTATAGGACAAGCAAATGGTAAGCTGGCAGGGATAGAAGAATAATTTAAGGTAGTACCTTAAAATTAACAGGTGGGTCATTTGGAGATGACCTCATGTCAACAAAACTTGGAAGTTTTAAAGTAGTAGTTGGAAAGGATTAGTTACCTATGCACAAGCAGATGTTATTTGAGAAGATTGATAGAGTTTTTCACAGCAGTATAATAAGATTTGGTTGGAATGAACCTTAAGATTTACCTAACACCCATCAAGTTAGGAAGCTTGATGTAAAAGTTGGAATGGACTTTAGGATTAACTTAATACTCATCAAGCTAGAAAGCTTGAATGAAATAGTTGGAATGGACTGGCTTTCAAGGATGAAAGCGAAAGCTATTTATAGATTATTCATATACCTAGCGAGAATGGTGAGCCATTAATAGTTTACGAGAAGAGAAGTAGCCGAAGCTAAACCTTATTAGTTGCATGAAGGCACAAAAGATCAAAGCCGAATACCAAAAGCCATCTGGATTACTTCAACAGCCCAAAATCCCACAATGGAAATGAGAATGAATAACAATGGATTTCATCACGAAGCTACCGAAAACGGTAGGCGTTTATGACACTATCTAGGTTACTGTTGACCATCTCATCAAACCTGCTCACTTTCTAGTCATGAAAGAAACCAATGCAATGGATAAACTTGCACAACAATACATAAAGGAAATTGTATCCCGTCACTTCAGTGATTCAAATTCTATCTTAAGGACTACCCAAGAATCTTATCTGATACTCATTCTTACGCGACTCTGGATCCTAACTTATTCCGAGAGATTTCTTATTCGATGATAATCACAACATCATCCTTCCTACTTCGATATTAGTCATACCAGTTCAAAATCTTCCAAAATCAATGAGTGGTAAATTCTCATCCTCATATTCTCCCATTCGTATATCACTTATAAGCAACAACTTCACACTTAAGCATTTTTGGTCGAAGGACTTATGCCCTAATAATAGTCATCAACCACATTTAAACTCAACAGTTTTCATTACCACGTAACATTTTTGCTCAAATATCACCCGAAAATTTTCAAAAATCTTTTACTCATGAATCTTTTTCCAACTTATAACCTCCGAAATATGAAAATTTTGTTTGCCAAAATTTTACTCACACTATTTTATGGTATGATCCCCTCAAAGTTTTATAAAAGTAAATTTATTTTATTTACCATTCGTGCAAATTTTTGAAATCGTATATAAAATAAAGTAAATGATTTCTTATCTTTGACAAATACATATGAAATTTTACTTTCATTTTTACAAATCAAATCTTTTATTCAAAAGATATCTTACTTTGAATGGTACGTGTTGTACATTGTAACGACCCGGATTTTTCCGATCGTTTTATACTTATGAGATTAATATTTACATAAATTAAACCTTACCAACATGATAAGCAATCTAAATTGTTGAGACTTATGTTTTTGAAAAGAGTTTTACACAACGTTTGACCGTCCAATTTGACCGATGATATCATGAACTATATAACATACGATAATTATACGTTTGTGTATATATATGTATTTATATATATTTAACATGATCTAAGGATGGTTTAACATCTCATTGTGTACTAATAACAATAAGATAAAAGTATACTTTGAAACTACTAACTTAAGTTTTCAAAACGATAACTATACGTAACGTTCTTTGACATAAATACTTATAACTTATAATGTTTATACAAGTATCGTATAGATATGTATTTTATCACTTTTAAAGGTCTTTTATACATAAAACAATATAAGTATATTCACAAAAGATAGCTATATTTAAATCCTCGTTCCGTTTTCTCAAGATTTCTACAAGTATATCTAGAGTATATGTACCCGTATCATACCCAGCTTCTATACGTATTTACTATTAGTATATACACATCAAATCAAAATCTTAATCACCAAAAGTACTGCCCTAAATGAGAGGGAAACACTTTTTGACCTCTAGCATACAATAATTATACAAAATTACAAATTAGGATTTTGTTTTTACATACATATATCACATTCCATATTTATTTATATATCATTCCATGTTTTTGATTTCTAACTCAAATTTTATATCTCTAAAACACTCTCTAATTATATACTCAAACCATTTAGCAAACCTTCAACACTTAAATCAAAAACTAGATCAAAAACCAATCTATAATCATCATAAGAAAAACCTTTCAAGAACACTTCAATAATCCTTCCAAGTATACAAGTTTACTTCCAACCTTTCAATCCCACTCCATCACTCTTTTGATTCCAAGATTTTTCTTATCTTTTGCAGTAACTTTGTCCAAGTAACTTGAGGTAGTAACCTTGTTCATAATTTTATTCAATTCATATTCATATAGCTATCTTATTTTGTGTTGTAAAATTTTAACAACAAGAACATAGTTTGAATGATTTCAAACTTGTTCGCAAACTAAATAGATCCTTATAACTTAACTTTTAAAACACTTAAAGACCTGTAATATATCATAAGGATATGCTAACTTAATAAGATACAACTTGATTTTACAAAGAACACTTTAAAACTGAATCTACATCGTTGGAGTGCAACCGGGGGCTGCTTTGGGTTGGATAATTAAAAACCATCTTGAACTTTGAATTAGAAGTTCATGTTCTAGAAAAATGATATTTCTTATGAATATGTTAACACATAAAAATTTCATGGTTTAACTCAAAGTGTAAATATTTTTATCTAAATATTGTTTTTATGACAAAAATGATTACTTTCATAAGATTCACCTAAAGTTTGAACTATAACCTGTGATTCCGAATGTAAACCAAGGTATTTACAGTTCATATTCTTAAAATTTTACTCGATCCAAGGAAGTGGCAAGTTGAACCAACAAAAACGGAGTTGTAATGAAGAAACTACGACTAAAACAAGATTGGGTATCCGAAGCTAGTTTAGCTACGAAATTAATTGGAGTAAAACTAAACTAATCATATCTTTGCTAATTAATATGATATTTTATATATATTTACTTATGATTTGATTTTATATATTTCAGGACCACCCGTAAACAACACGAGAAGATTAATCATAAGACCTCATGATTGTACGCAACACGTCATTTGACAACACGGTACTTTATGTACGCAACACGTCATTTGACAACATGGTACCATGGGTTGAGATTAATTTTGATCAATACGAATACGATGGGGTCTTTATTTATTTTATTGAGTAACTAATTGTGGACCACTAACATCGGACTGCTAACTACGGACTAATAAATATTAAAAGTATTATAAGTATATATATATGTAACGATTACTTGAAAAGAAAATATGTTGATATATTATATATATGGTTAGGTTCGTGATATCTATCGGAGACCAAGTTGAGTTAAATACCTTCAAGGCAAAAGTGAGTATATAGTCCCACTTTTAAACTCTAAATATTTCGGGATGAGAATACATGCATTTTATGATTTACGCTATGGACACAAGTGATTAAATATATATATTCTACGTTGAGTTGTACCACTGGCATACTTCCCTGTAACTTGGTAACTACTATTTACATGAGGTATTGTAAACGCGAATCCTGTTGATAGATCTATCGGGCCTGACAACCCCAACCGGACTGGACGACCAGTATTCAATGGTTGCACAGTACTTCGTTTCGGTGACTACACTTGGTACGGTGTAGTAAGATTTCATAATAAAGGGAATATACGACGTTGATTAAATGTTAAGTATGGTTATCAAGTGCTCAACAACTTAGAATATTTTTATTAAAACGTTTATATATGAAATCTTGTGGTCTATATTTATAGCGCTGCCGGCATTAAACCTATATCTCACTAACTTTATGTTGACGTTTTAAGCATGTTTATTCTCAGGTGATAACTAAAAGCTTCCGCTGCAACATGTTGAATTTAAGCAAGATCTTGAGTATGCATATATGTGTCAAAAATAAAACTGCATATCGGAGAAGTTGTAATGTAAAATACGTTGGAAATCGTGTTGTTATCATCACATGTAAAGTTTGTAAGGCTAAGATTATCGCTAAACGATAATCATTATTATGATGTTTAAAATTTGTATTTTTAATAAATGTTATGGTTTGGATTGTAAAAACGAATGCAGTTTTCTTTGAAAAATGTCGCATATAGAGGTCAATACCTCGCGATGAAATCATATGTTATTATATTTGTCCTTATGGTTTAGGACGGGTTATGACATACATAACCCAGTTTACTAAGAACTTCGTTTCTTTTCTTACGTTGTCACCTTAAACAATTTTTATAAAAATTTCGTTGCTTATTATACATAATTCTTCGTTGCTTATTCGTATCCAAGTCATCATGAAGACTTTACAACCGTCGAAATTGAGAGTTTCATGTATGTGTGTGTGTGTGTGTGTGTGTGTGTGATGAAGGCACTTACTACCACGTCATGCAGAGCCTTCGGGCATCCACTAACACTTAAACCATTCAAAATTTCTGCGTTACCTCAGGGATCTTATTTGTCACACCTGTCGGAGCGATGCTCTTTTTTACATAACTCTAAGTCCTGAATTATTCCAAAGGATTCTCATTTAGTGATATCAACATCATTAGTATTCCGACTTTAGTATTAGCCATAACCTGTTTGGCATCTTGCAAAGTCAAGAAGCGATTAACTTCTCGTCCTCATGCTCTATCCTTCGTACCTCACCTTTTAGCAACGGCTTCACACGTGAACATTTTTGGGCCAAAGACTTAAGTCCCTGATAATCATCAAAACTACATTTAATTCATTAGTTTTCATTACCTAGTAACATGTCAACCGATGATTCAAAGATTTTTCACTCGACCTTTTTTTTTTTACTCGTAACCTCTGAAATACGAAAAACTATGTTTATCAAAATTTTTACACGTTGATTTTTACACGTTGTTATTTGAGCGGTCCTCACGAGATTTATGGACAAATGAAAATAATAAAATTTTTCGGTCACTTATGCGATTTGTAAAATCATATATGTATGTATATAATTAAGTTAACAAGTTTACCTTTACTTATTTTGGGTTAATACATACTAAGTTATACCTTCAAATTATTTAAAAATCGCTCCTTTATTGGGTTGTTTAACTTAAGTCAAATAGTTTTGTGCAAAATGGTACACGTTGTTCATACTTCTAAATTTACTAGGAATTTCGTTTCGTTTATGTTGTCACATCAAATGTTTAAAAGTTTTTCAAAACTTCCTTGGTTGATTTTATTAAAGGTTTTCGTATTAAGTCTACACCATGTATGGATCACACATTTTTTTTCTTGTCCTCCGTTTAGGGATGAAGCTTACGATTAAGATCTTTGTTAGAAACTCTTGAGCCACTTTGGATGGCAGTTTTATAAAATTTGTTAAGAAGTCTTTGCGCTCATGAAATGTTCCCCTTAAGGTTAGATTTGGCAAAAACGCGGGCCGATAAATCAGTTTTTCGAGGTACACTCAGTGGTCACCCTATCGTAGGAAAGGCATTAGGCGGGTTTCTACTCTCAATATTTCCTGGCTAATCGCAAAACTCTCGTAAACATCATCTTTCCTTTTATGGATATATATTCAGAGGACATGTTCATGTTAACAAGAAACGAAATCAATTTGTTGATCTCTAGGACAAGAGGCTTAATTAATGGCGCATACCTATTCTTACTGTTATACGCCCAAGTACCTTTCAAGGTAAATAACTCACTTCTGAGCCCACGTGTCTCACGGAACTTTGATACGCTCCTTCTTATTCAAAAACGGTACCATTGTTGGTCACCCCTCAAAATTTTGGGACGAAATTTTCTTTAACAGGTGGGTAATGTAACGACCCGGCTTTTTCGACTTGTTTTTGTGCTTTGTGTTTTCGCAAAACTGCGTCTGAGCTAGTTTATGCTCTGGGATCTTATTTAATGATTAATTACTTTCATTAATATCTTACAACGTACTATTAAGTGTGTAATCACTTAACTTGATCCCCGAATGCTTTTACGACTGTTGGTGTCACTTGAGGTTTTTAACGAACTGCGTACTGCGTACACGTTTAACTTTTGTCGTAACCGAAACATTACTACTACGAAATATTAATTGTTATTTTATAATAACAATTACTTGGGTTTTTGGATGCTTAATTACGCCTAGTAATTTACTAGAGCACACTAGTTAGTCTTGTTGGACTTTCTACCTTATTGGACCTTAGCCCACCCTATACTAGTTAGTGGACTATTTAATTAGCCCAATTATAATTAACTAGTGACCTATTAATAAGTAAGACAAATGCCTATTTATTAGAGGGAACATACTAGCATTTTTGTCAAGTATTATCCTTAATGTTGCATGAGATCCTAACATAAGCACCAACTTTAGACAACCATTAACCAAAAAGTAAAAAGGTGTCCCTCCTTGTCCCCCCATAACCCACATCCATGTACCCCTCCCCACACCCTCACCACCTATAAATACGAGCCTTATTCCATCCATTTTACACTTGCTCTCATTTGCATTTCACACACACTTACTCTCTAATTCTTTCTCTAGTCTTTCTCTCTCTAAAAAGTGTAAGTATTTGATTTTTCTTCTTCTTCTTCCCTTGCCTTTCATGAAATCATCATCATCATCTAAGGGTCTAGCTTTTTAGCTTTGATCTTGATTACATCTTGTAGATTCAAACATGGATTTGAATCATTCAATGACATGGAAGATTCAAGCTTTCTAGCTTTGAATCTTCACCTACTTTGTAGATCTAAATCTTTTAACTTTAATCTTGTTATTTTGTTATAAAGATTCAAACTTATGTTTGTAATCTTCATGTAACTTAAAGATCCAAGCTTTATGCTTCAAGATCTTCAAGAACAACCAAGATGCAAGCTTTCTAGCTTGAATCTTCATATCTTTTGTTGGATCTAAGTTTTCTAACTTATGATCTCATTATGTTGTTGTAAAGATCAAAACTTGTGTTTATGGTCTTCATGTAACTTAAAGATCTAAGCTTTATGCTTCAAGGTCTTCAAGAACACTAAAGGTTCAAGCTTTCTAGCTTTGTGACCTTATAACTTGTGTGAAAAGGATCCAAACTCTCTAGCTTAGGGTTCCATCACTTTATTTGACTTAGATTATGTTCATACTTGTTTGATTGAAGTAAAGTTTGTAGCTTTAGTTGTAAATGTAACTTGTAATTGTGTTAAGACTAAGGATATGATGTAACCTTGGTTCATCATCCATCTAAGACTCTTAAATGAGTTGTGTTCTTACTTGGTCTTAACATATTGTGTGTTGATGGTAGAATGTTGGTCAAGGTGATGCTAACCCATCAACGAGTTGTACACTTGAAGCTACAAGCATCATGGATGAGAACCGTGATGAGCATCAAGCACCAAGAACCCCACCGGAGCACTTGTTTAACTATTTTCCGGGATCTGATCAGATTCCTGGACTTCTGGAAAATTGATTTTCAGTTAGTTCGTTTCGATTAGATGACTTTTCGTTTAGTCCTCGACTTAATCCGATATACGGTTTAGGATTTATAGCCTTCCGAAAGTCACTACGCCGTTGTAACGTTGTGCTGAAATTTCTGACCTACTCGCACTTAAACCGTCGCCACTGTCAAATGAAGACGAGTTAGGTTCTGAAAATTGGTCAGCGGTTATAGGACTCATATACAGAGCCATAGCCATTGACTATGCGTCTTTTCGTTTTGTATAGAGGTCGTAGCAACTGACCGAAGTCAGCCTACTGTTTCGATCTCTATTCTTGTCAAACTTACTTAGCTTTTATGATGATGAATGATGATGATGATGACACTTAAACTTAATTTATGCACTTTCAAACCTCTTTGGGACAACATACTGACTTAGTGACCTTTGACTTAGGTTGACGACCTTTCGGACCGACTTACTACTTGCATACTTTCATTATCGACTTTACCGCTTTTATCACTGTGAGTTATAGCATCCCTTTTTACTTTAATTATTTTGGGACTGAGAATACATGCGCTTTTTACGTTTTACATACTAGGCACGAGTACTTAAACTTTATATATGTGTGGGTTATACAACGGCATAAACTTTCCCCTTAGCTCGGCAACGTTTAGTCATTGGTTTTTGAACCGGTGAACGCGAATCTTAGATATGGATCCATAGGGTTTGACATCCCCACTCGGGCTAGTCGCGCTAGTATTTAACGGGTGTTTAATACTTCGTAAACTTACGCACTCGCCAAGTGTACTTTTAGGGGGTAATATTACTTTAAGTTAGTTACCGGGTGCCCACGAATAAGCATATACTTTATCATACTGATTTGAATTACTGGTTTAAACTGCTGGTTGAAGCACTGAAATCTCGTGGCCTACATTACATTACTGATTACAAACAAACTATAGCTCACCAACATTCGTGTTGACTTTTTAAGCGTGTATTTCTCAGATGCTTAGATGATGTTGCTTCCGCTGTTAGACTTGTTGTCTTGGTGTTATAGACTTGCTATTATGGACCTGCTGTGTTAGATTTTCGCTGCATTACTTAGAGATGTCTCAATCATGAAACTTTTATCTTGCATTCACAACTTATGTTATTTGAATAATGGCTTTGTAATGACCTCTGTGTCACGTTATCTTTTGTAAACGCTATCTTTTTATGAATGCAAAACTGGTTTTCAAACAGCATATAGTGTTTGACCGTGTAAAGATCATGTTGTTGACGAATCGTACACGATGGTTTTGTACGGGGCGTCAGATGAAGATTCGTGTCTTCTGGCGTGGGAAATATTCAACGACACAAGGCTTCCTTGGTGATTCTTCGAGTTGTGATACAATTCATTTGGTCGTAGTAGCGGCTAAGTCGAAGAAGTCCAAAAAGTAAGTCCTAGGAAACGACGATTCGTTTTTATGCGTGATCCGGATGGAGATTACGCGATTAAGGATGCAGTTCAGAAGATTTGTGAAGATGATCTCACCGTAATTCGTTTTATTTACTACCCAAATAGAGTTAAATCGAATTAAACTCCTCAATCGTTGAGACGCGAATCCATTGTAAATGGACTTAACTGAATTTTTTTGGGTTATGACTCATACATTTCCTGTCGCGACACACAATTTTCAGTCATGCGTACGGCGATATGGCCGTACACAAACTTTTTGCGTTTGTGTGGGCAAGTTCTAATTTTTTTTTTTTTTTTTGAACAAAACGTTAAAATTTTATTTGGGACAATAAGATTAATAACTCATAAAAAATAAATAAATAAAAAGGCCTTGACAATAGAAAATATTGAAAAGATCAGATTTATTCACTTTAACAAGACCTATAAAAAAGGCCTAAACAAGCACAATGTATAGGTTATAGTACAATTATAATTATATACTTTTTTTTAAAAAAACAAACAATTATAATTATATACTCCATACTAAAGTATTTGTATCGTACAAATACAAATACATATTTATAGTGAATATAAATTATCGACTTACTTATCAACCTACTCAATGACATAATGACACATGAAAGATTCAAAATTCATGAGTTGAATAGATATCTAGTGAAAGACAAATGCCATAATTTAAAATTATAGGCGAATTAGTAAGTTAAAATGGTAGGATAAAAAAAAAACATCTTCCAATACTAACGTCATACAACTTAAATACATAAACACAAAATCACGATATATTCTGTGCATATAAAGGATTCATTTAACGTAATAAAAAAAACCTATCACATGAACATCCGTCCTAATTTTTTAAATTAATGAATGATGATAGAACACCCACTTCATTATAAAATGAATAAAGCCATCCATGATGACGGGTATAAAGAAATGTATGAACCTTTTATATAGCTCACAAACCATTCTAAAAAATGCACGTCTAATTAGGCTGCTATCATGTTTCTACCAAACCTAACCTAAACACGAAAAAAGAATTGTAACTTTACAAAAGTACTCAAATTTTTACACCATCTATAAATCTATGAAGAAGAGTTGTTTTTAACTCATCATTTTTTAAGTCATTTTTCGGTACTACTATCTCCTTTCATGAACTTGCCAATAAATTTTTATCCAGTTTGAATGATTTTGATGTCAAAATTTAGCCATCACGATTAGCAAAACATTTTTAAAAAATAAATTCTAAATCTAGGGTAACCTAGTAATTTTTAGGGTAAGAAGAACACAACAAAAGTTTCAAATTAACTAGCAAAAACAGAGAAAGAATGCATTTACAATCATTATTTATTTATTAGTACTTTAATACAAAAGTTTTAGCAGGAGCTTAGATAGAATAAAATTTTGCAAGTTGTGAAAATGACACCAATAAATAATAGTAAATAATTTATACTCCGTATTGTTTACCAAACCTCATTGACAAAGTATTATTTAGACTCAATCTCACTTACACACCCTTTATTAATCACACATTTATCTAACTTAACACATTTGATTGAACAGAGAAATTAAAACCAAAATATGGGATGGTGGAAAGAACAAAACTTGGATTTGATCCTGGTACCAATTGGGCTCTTGATCATGTGCATCTATCATCTCTTTCTTCTCTACAGATACCTCAAGTGCCCTGAGCTTACAGCAATCGGTTTCGAAAATCATAACAAAAAAGCTTGGGTCCAAAAAATGCTTCTGGTAAACTATTTTTTTTTTTTTTTTTTTTTTTTTTTTTTTTTTTTTTTTTTTTCAGATTCATAACTATGTTTTCTCTGTTGTTTTATATCTTATAACTTTGTTTTTGTTATTGCAGTTAGATGCTAAAGATAGAGGGATTGCTGTATCGGTTCTTAACGGTCATTTATCAGCCTCAAGTTCCCTAACTTCAATATCATTAGTTTTGTGTTCACTTATTGGAGCTTTATTAGGAAACTCATCAACTAACTTTTTAACAAGCCGTTTTATCTTAGGGGACACAAGTAAATCAACAAGTACAATTAAATACGTAGCGATTTTATCGTGTTTTCTAATCGCTTTCGCTTGTTTTGTACAAACTACAAGACATTTTGTACATGGATGTTTTCTTATAAGTATTCCAACTGGTGATGTTCCTGTTGATTGCATACAAACGGCGGTGTTAAGAGGAAGTAATTTTTGGGCTATCGGATTGCGAGCACTTTACTTTGCAACCACTTTGCTTTTATGGATTTTTGGTCCGATTCCTATGTTTGTTGGTTCGATAGTTACGGTGATTATTTTGTATTTCCTTGATATTAATAAGCAGCCCATGATTCAGTATGGATCAAACAAAAGAAGTGGTAATGGTGGTCACCTTTTTAAGAAGATTGGGGAAGATATAATTAGTGATGTAGTTGAGGCTTTTGAACACCATGGAAGACAATAGCAAAATAGAAAAAATCGCTTCGAAAAATCTGTATGTTGTAGCTAATTTTCCTTTTGTTTGTTGATTCTAAATGAGGCAAAGTTATTATCATAAAGTCATAAACAATGCAACAGTAGATGAGTACTGTAATTAAGTTTACAAGTAAAAATGGTATAATCTTTTTTTTTTTTTTTTTTTTTTTTTTTTTTTTTTTTAAGATGGTATAATCTTTTTGCTGTATATAACTTTACCCATTGATTAAAAATAAACAAAATGAAGAGTTGCTCAAAACCAAACAGAACATTTAGTTGGTTATCACTTCTGAGCCTATCTTTATGTTTTATACTCTGTACCACTCTTTGTTTTTTAAAAGAATATTCTAAAAACATATCTTTTATGTTTCCCAAGATCTGATTCTCATTACTAAAAACTATTTTACTGGATTATGTAGGCTGAGCAACTTTTTAAGTATATTTTCAATTAGATTTAGGTGGTGGGAGTCTTTTTAACAAGAGAATTTAAAATGCATATTGCAAAATTATATGACTTCAATTCTAATGTATTCATAAAGATTCTTAATCAAGAAATGTGACAACCCGAAAATTTCTGACCAAATTTAAACTTTATCTTTAAATGATTTAATGTTTCCGACACGATAAGCAAGGTCTGTAATGTTGATTCTCAAAATTTTTGAACTAATGTTATATATTCAGTTAACCTTTGACTATTGACCGACGATTCATGAACATCTATTTGTATATATATATATATATATATATATATATATATATATATATATATATATATATATATATATATATATATATATATATATATATATATATATATATATATATATATATATATATATATACAATAAGCTGAAATATTAATTATTAAAATTAATTATAAATAACTTGTAATGTGTATTTAAAAACTGATTTATGTATATTAAATAAAAATATATATACATATATATAATTTCAAGTTATTTAGTAAACGATAGTAACATTCGTTTATTGATTTGATTGATATTTAGATAAGTGAACTAAAACGTTTCAGATGAACAAGTAAAACACTAATTTGCTACAGTATTTTCGAATTGCTACAGTACCCAAAATGCTACAGCGTTTTCAAAAATCACTATTTGCTACAGTAAAAAAAAACTGTAAACACCATTTCAAAATGAAAATGTATATATATATTTTACAAGGTGATAAAATAAAATATTACCTTAATCTTAAAATGATTTGATTTAAAATAATATTATTAAATATATATTAATAAATAACGAGACGTTGATTTATAGAAGCAAATGACCAAAACACTCAAATGAATAAGTTATATTTCAAGTGGTATAATTTATGGATAATTTAAGTCTATAATTTGACAAAGGTACGAGTCACGAAAAGTAAAGTATTAGTTTTCTAAGCGCACGAAGATGCGTTCGAGAAACCGGAACCGGGACATTAGTCGGTTGACAAGGTACAAGACATCGGAATTAAAGTTACAAGTCAACCTTGCACGTGAATATAATATAATATATAATTAATTAATATAAATTATATATATATTATATTAATAAATAAATATGTCGACAAACAAGAAAACAAAAATTTGTGAGCTGGATTTTACTGCCATGCGATCGCATGGCAAACCAGTACAAACCCCATGCGATCGCATGAGGTGCTTTTTCAGGAAAGGTCCTATAAATTGGACGATTTTTGGCTCAGCTGAATCTATCTCTCTTTCTCTAGTATTATTACTCCGTAATATTTATTTAATTTATTATTATTATTATTATTTTTTATATTATTAAGATTAATATTATTATTAATCTTATTATTATTAGTATTATTAATTAGTATTATACATAAAATACTACGACGAGGTTATGAGCATGTCACTTTTAAAAATGGGTTTTCGAGTGGGATAGAGCTAAGGAAATTATGGGTTATTGTCAAGGAGGTTATGGGTATTGTTCGGGAGTATTACTTCTAAAGTCAAACCTAGTGTTTATCATCTCTGTTGCGTCTACGTACTTTCCTACAATATTGAATCACAATATTAATACGTGAGTATTCATATCTTATTTTTTTAAATATTAATAGTGTATCCATGTCTAGTGCTCGAGTATATATGTTTATGCATGCTTGTATGCTTTAATTTCATCGTTAAACAGTTTATGATGAATCACTAATTAAATACATATATTACTGAAAAAAAAAGGTATATGATATGCATGTTTTTGGAAAGCTGACGAAAAATCAATAACTTTTCATTTAGAAATCGCATAATTTCGATGAACGAATCAAAAGATATGGTCAACTGAATTATGATTGACGTTAATTGGAATTGCTTTTGAATCTGCAATTAATATTTAAACAACTTGTTTGTAAGATTGATAAATTGGATTTTTGAATATTACCAACCGAGTAAATGAATCCTTATATAAGGTACGTCTCGTTTTGTTGAACTATTGTCAAAATTGACTTTTTGAAACGACTTTGGATAACTTTTGTATGTCGATCTCGAGCATTAGGATTGTGATACACTATGACCCAACCTAGTTTGTTAGACATGTATTGACCAACATATGTTTTCTAGATTGAGATCTACGGTTAATCTTGCATTCCAAGTTACGGTCACTTTTTGATGAATGACCTTATGTGCTGCTAAGGTGTGATGACCCGGAAATTTTCGAACAAATTTAAACTTTAATCTTTATATTATTCCGACACGATAAGCGAAGTTTGTTAAGTTGAATCTCAAGAATTTTAAACTATGTTCATACATTCATTTAACCTCGATCAAATTCCAATGATTCACAAACCATTATATGAACGGACATGATTATATATGTATATGTGTATATATTATAACTTGAAAACGTTAACAAAGTATTAGACGTATAATACTTTACACGAACGTATTTGTTTCGATATAGGTTTAATATAATTATCAACAGAATTAAAAGATAATATCAAATGATTGATTTATCAGATACATTGTATGATCGTGAGTCTCTATTGAGAGGTCCACTTTGATTTAGGAAACCTTTCCTTTTTAACGATATTCGGAATAAATGGTAAAGTGACCTACAAGTAAGAACAAATATGTCAATTAACGATTACTGGACAAAGGTTAGTAGAGATTAACTTTCAACACAGTGATTATCTCGTGTCTCTTGATAAAGTTAATTATTTAGTTTTCTTAATATTGAAAACGTTTTACGACATAGATGAGACCTTTTAAAAGAATGATTTTGAATATAACTAATTCTGGAAAATTAAATTATATTTATTCGATTTAGTTCAAATATATGAAAGCGTTCTTCGAAATAATAGATTTTTAATTATTATAATGTTTCGATAAAAAGATGTGAATGTAATTAGTTTTAGAGAACTATAGTTATTCAATTTAGTATGGACACGTTTTTCGATATAATAGAATTTGATTGTTAAAATGTTTTTATGGATTTTCAATGATATGAAAATGAAAATAAAGATAAAATAAAGGTTTCTAATGAGCACTAAAAGACTACAACATTTCATCTCAAGATTTCAAGTTAAAATGATGGAAATCACTAAACCTATGCACTTGCACGAGAAAAATCATAACTAAATCATACTGACTCGAAAAAGGGTGATTTCAGTGTCCAGACATCCGTAACTCAAAAATCTACAACTTTTGTGAAGACACCATATGCGGACCGCGTACCTATCTACGCGAAACGCGTAATGTTTGTCGACATAAAAATTTTGTCGACATAAAAAGTGATGGCGGCTTACCTTTTTCTTAAATTAGGCACATTTTATTATTATTATATTATATATTATATTATTATTTTACATATATACATATATGTATGTATATATATATATATATATATATATATATATATATATATATATATATATATATATATATATATATATATGAACGAAGTACTTGTGATTAGGAACTTAAAAACACGCACACACTCATATAAATAAATCACTCTATATATTTCCTAGCTTAAATTTTAAATTAGTAGTATGGTACTGTAACAAGTGATACACGGGTATTTTAATTCGGGTTACAAACCGATTATAACTAAGGAAACTATGGGTTATTGCCAAGGAGGTTATGGGTAATATTCGGGGATATATTTATGAATCAAACCTAGTATTTATCATCTCCGTTACGTCTACGTACTTTCCTACAATATTGAATCTCAATATTGATATATAAGTACTTATATTTTATCTTTTATATAATAATTGTGTATCCATGTCTAGTGCTCGAGTATATATATATTTATACATGCTTGTATGTTAAATTTCGTCGCTAAACAGTTTATAATGAATCACGAATTAAATACATATATTACTGGTAAAAGGTATATGATATACATGTTTTTGGAAAGCTAGCGAAAAATCAATAACTTTTCATTTAGATATCGAATAGTTTTGATGAACGGATTAAAAGATATAAGCAACTGAATTATGATTGACGTTAATTGAAATTGCTTTTGAATCTACAATTAAGATTTAAACAACTTGTTTACGAGATTGATAAAATGAATTTTTAAATATTACCAACCGAGTAAATGAATCCTTATATAAGGCATGTCTCGTTTTGTTGAACTAAAGTCAGAATGACTTTTTGAAATGACTTTTGATAAACTTTTGTATGTCAATCTCGAGCATTAGGATTGTGATACACTATGACCTGACCTAGCTTGATAGACATTTATTGACCAACATATGTTCTCTAGGTTGAGATCTACGGTTATTTGGTAATCCGAGTTTCGGTCACATTTTGGTGAACGACTTTATATGTTGCTAAGGTGAGTTTCATTTGCTCCCTTTTTAAATGCTTTTGCAATATATATTTTTGGGCTGAGAATACATGCACTTTATTTTAAATTCAATGGACACAAGTACATACTAAATTCTACACTGAGTTTGAACCAAAAATCCCTTAGCTTTGGTAACTAGTAACTACCTGTTATAAGAACTGGTGGGCGCTAGTAGTTGTATATGGATCCATATGGCTTGATATCCCCGTCCGAGCTAGAGCACTAGCCTTTTAATGGACATATGCTATTTGAGAAGCGTACATGTTGGTTTGCGTGTATTATTAAGATGATTATACAAAGGGTATAAATTATATATATGTTAAGTTTAGTTACCAGGGTGCTCAATTTCGTAGAATATTTTGATAAACATTTTTGGATGAAACAACTGAAATCTTGTGATCCACCTTTATTAACAGATTATGCATAACACTAAAACTATGAACTCACCAACCTTTGTGTTGACACTTATTAGCATGTTTATTCTCAGGTTCCCTAGAAGTCTTCCGCTGTTTGCTTATATGTTATACAAGCCATGTGCATAGAGTCATACATGATTTATTCAAGAAAACGTTGCATTCACAAAATCATCACCATCTATCTTATTTTGACTGCATTGTCAACGGAAGTACCATTGTAAACTATTATTTACGGTGATTGTTTATATGTAGAAATCATCAGATGTCGGAAACCTTTAATTTAAATATTCATATATGGTGTGCCTTTTCAAAAGAATGCAATGTTTACAAAACGTATCATATAGATGTAACGACCTGGATTTTTCCGATCATTTTATACTTATGAAATTAATATTTACTTAAATTAAACCTTACCAACATGATAAGCAATCTAAATTAATGAGACTTATGTTTTTGAAAAGAGTTTTACACAACGTTTGACCGTCCAATTTGACCGATGATATCACGAACTATATAACATACGATAATTATACGTTTGTGTATATATATGTATTTTATATATATTTAACATGATCTA